>NC_056626.2:193982555-194282555 GCF_002870075.4 Lactuca sativa
AAAAAAAAAAAAAAAAAAAAAAAAAAAACCTTCATTTATTAGAGAGTATTATCAGTTTTACATAAAATTTTTATGTTTATACATTATATTTATATTGCGTGTTTATATATTTGATGTAAAGTAATTAATAGCGGTATCTAGTTTAAAAAATATATAATAAATTATATACATGAATTTAATATTTAAGTTTGTCATTTTGCAGTACATTTAATTTCTTAACAGTCTTCCTTAATTCAAGTCTTCAAACTTTTGGTACCTATTAATGATTCGTTTATGCATAATTGATTTATACAAAAGTGTTTTAACTTATACATCTTAAAATTCAAGATATGACTAATATGCTTTAATATATATATATATATATATATATATATATATATATATATATATATATATATATATATATATATATATATATATATATATATATATATATATATAAAGTGAGAGAGAGAAAGAGAGAGAGAAAGAAAGAGAGAGTGAGAGAGAGAGAGAGTGAGAGAGATATGATTGTAGATCAAACACTGTCCAGCGAGAAGAAGAGGCATCCGAGGAGGAGACAGAAGGCTCGAAGGTAGGGACCATCAGAGAAGGAGGCAGAAGCAGAAGAGGCAGCAGAAGTAGTCGAGGAAGTAGCTCTAGCGTAGTGTCATCGTGTGTATTATTATTTAGGAAGAGAAAGAAAAAAGGGAAAATACTAAGCATATTGAAGGTACATTTTGGCGACTATTAGAGAATATAGTTTAAGGCGGAGGGTTGCGGCTACGCGTTGTGGTCAGCAGTAGGGATTTAAAAACTAGATATCTGATACCATGGCAGATCATAACATACTTCATTATTAAAAGATAGTTATATAGGACGTTAGCGGCAATAGTTATTCCCTTAATAACAACATCAACTCTATATTTTCTCTTCTTTGAGCTTGCGTTTGGATTCTTCATTTTCTATGTTTGCTCATCAAAATCGTCTTTTATTTGTTCAGATTGTTCTTCGTTCTTTACATCTTCTTCCATTTGGACAAAATCTGTTACATCCCAATGTGAGGTACTTCTGATTTTAACCCTTTAATTCATTATATTGCATTTTGGTCCCAAAGTTTACGAAATGTATCTAAAAGGGCATTAGTGGCATTTTTCGTAATACTGACCTTGGGGGAGTACATTGTGCGTACATATGTACGCTGAGCGTACTAGGACGCGTCATAATACGTTGGGCGTACATCAGTATACATGAGGCGTACTTGCAAGATGAGGAAACTCTAATGTTTAGGGTTTGACTCGTATTTAAGCAGTCTTATGGCCTCATTTCCTTCACCTAAACTGCCTCCAACCCTCTCATACATGTTTTCAACCCTAGTATCATCTTGAGGAACCATTTCTAAGCTTGTTTGTGTGTTTTGGTGCTCTTGAAGAGGAAGGAAAGAAGAGGAGACCAACTTGAAGGAGTGAAGCTCTCTAGATCCAAGATTACACCACCTTTTGGCACTATTTTGAGGTATCAAGTTCTAATCTTGTTGTTGTTTCTAGTATATCTAGTTTTGGGTTAGTTTTAGGTTCTTTTTTTGTCCTAAATGTGTTTTTTCATAAACAAAGCACATTCTTGATCCATTAAGTTGTCCTTTCAGGACCTTGGGAGGGTCTTTAGTCATAAAAATGGGTTTCAAATGGTTAGTTTTGCTCCATGCATCTTGTAAAATGTCTTAATGGATAACGAAGTTGAGTTAAGCACTTAATGGGCATGCAAGGTCATAAAGTTGGAAACATTATGACTCTTGAGTGTATTTTAGCCATGGATCTAAAATATTCACATAAGTTCTTAAGCTATTAAGCACTTAATGAGTTTTGAAACTTCTGGGAGTACGCCCTACGTACGAGGTCAATCATCCCGATGGTGGACAAGATGCGAGGAAGCGAGTACACCCAATGTACCTTTGGATTATGCCGCGCATACTCACTCTGAGTTGATTCGCTCGAGTTGACTTTGTTGGGTTGGCTCAACTAGGTTGACTCAGTTAAGTTAGTGGATTTGACCGGTTTGACATTTACTTTGACCAAGTTTGACTTAAGGGTATTTTAGGTATCTTGGGATTTTGATTATGATTAGTCATATGGTTAGATAGGTGATAGTTTGAGCTGAGATTCGGATTTGGGACCTCATTAACTATTGTTCAGTCGGTGAGGTGAGTTTTCCTTACTGAACTTTCGGGTCGAAGGCACCAAGACCGACCCATTGGATTGGATATTCGTTATATGATAGTATGTTATCATGATGTAGTGATTTGTTATATCGGTATCATGGTACATAGGATGATGCTCTACTTAGTGATATGTAAGATCTGTCTGATTGTCTATTGACTGGTTATATATATATATATATATATATATATATATATATATATATATATATATATATATATATATATATATACATATATATATATATGTGTGTGTGTGTGTGTGTGTTATGTGTATGTCGACATGGTTTATGTGTGGTTGGGTTGAGGCGGACCAGTGTAGACTAAAGGCCAAGAGACCCAGGGTGTCTTGGATAGACTGTAGGCCTGAGGAACGTACCTGTCAGGCCGAAGGCCCAGAGATCGTTCCAGATAGGCTAAAGGCCCGGTGAGGCGTACCAGTCATGTATATATATATATATATATATATATATATATATATATATATATATATATATATATATATATATATATATATATATATATATATATATATATATATATAGGAATGACTTCTATGGAAAACGAATAACTAGGGCAACATCTACCGGAACCAATAATCAAATGACACGTGTCCATTTCTTTCTTCACAAGTAATGTATTGTGGAAGTTATTGTGAAAGTGATGTGTTGTCATGTTTTCATTGGTTCAAATATGTGTTGCCCTAATCATTCATTTTCCATATAACTCTTCCCTATATATATATATATATATATATATATATATATATATATATATATATATATATATATATATATATATATATATAGGCTGTTGTGGCATTCCAGTCAGGCTAAGGGCTTTGTATGCATGTTTTTTGTTATTATGCTTATGCTATGTGTTGGTACTTCTGTGGAACTCACTAAGCGTTGGCTTATAGTTTTGGTTTATGTTTTAGGTACTTCAGATGACAGCGGGGAGGCGAAGGCGTGACCATACACATCCTCTATTTATAATATATGATTTTAGGAAACTATGACGTCATAAATGTTTTGGAAACTATTTTGTAAATACTTTATAGTTTTGGGTTGCATATAAAAAGTTTAAATTTATCATCATTTTTATGGATGTTAAAAAATCCTAGGCTTTATTCCTTTGAGCTCTATCTTTTACAAAAATAGTACATAATTCCTTGTAATGAGAAAATATCTTATTTATCCATTTTCCCAACTCTTAATCAACCTATTGTGTATCATAAAAGGTCAGCACATAAAAGTACAATATAATCAGTTAAGAAATAAAAAAACATATTAAATTTTTAATATTGTACCTATATGTAAGAATCCCAAACCATTGGTTCATCTGTTAAACAATGAGTGGAGCTCTCATAACGATTCATACCATTCACCATATGTTAAACGACTTGCCAATTTTTTTCATGGTTTTGATCCTTGAATCAATGTAGGGTTTACCCAATATTCTCGAGCTAGGGATTTTTTCCTTCAATGTGTTTTCTAAATGTTGTAAATATCCATATTTAAAACCATTATCAGGTTTAAATCCTCGCATGTTCATCATGTTTACCAGTGATTCCATAAGCTTGGCATCTTCAGTATCTGTTCAGTTGTGATAATTTCTACTTTTTTCCATCACACCATTTTATAAACATAAAAATTAGATGAATCAATGCATGTAATAAAAATACCCAACTATATATATAACAAACATGACTAGTTAAAATAAATTAATGTAACACCCACTCCTAGGTAAGCATCACGTATGAGTACTTATTTAAATTTTGAGGATCAAAGCCTTAGTCACAATGTGACGGTGCCTGGTGAGGAACACACATCTCATCGGTTGTCACGGTGTAGCACATATGATGGTTAGGACATGACAACTTTGCGTGGAAACCCCATATTTGGTCCTTGAGCCCCTTTTGGTGATTTGAATCCTTGAAAAAGAAGTGAATGTATTTTGGTGCATTGTCTCAGCTAGCAAGCCACTCCTTCATCATCTTGAGTTGTATTAGGAATCTTGTAGGTCCTCAAGTTCCTGCCTTTTTAGTTCGAGCCTGTTAGATCTAGGGTTTGGTTCAACTTTCTCGCCTTTTTTGGAAGTTTGAGTGTTGGAAACTCAAAATTTTGGCAACTTTGTGAGTTCTTGTGACTCTTTTGCATTGTTTGTCCCAAATCTGGAATATTTTTGAGTTTTGAGTTCCATGCATGGGATTTGATCTCATTTTCCTTTCATTTTGACCTAGGTGGTCTTTAAGACATGAATTAGACATGCATGACTAAAAAGCTATGATTTTTATGGTATTTTGATATGGAGAAAACCTTCTGGAAATTTTGGTTGCTTGGCTTGAAGGATTAAGAGATTAAGGTATTAAGTCGTTCAGAGTGTTCTTCGCGATGTGACTAGTTGGCCTTCACAACTTGATGATGGCCTGTTTCACGAATGTTTTGTCTTCATTCTACCACAATGTGACCAATAGGTGGTCATGACGTGGTGACCTACTAAACGACTCTTGATTGTTGACTTTTGTAACACTCGTGTTTATGTCTAGGCATAGTTATGAATCTGTATATATATATATATATATATATATATATATATATATATATATATATATATATATATATGACGTTCAACGATTGAAATCTTCAATAAATAAAAGTAAATTATTCAAATGTATGTATGTGTTTATGTGTCTTTTATAGATATTACGTGTATATGTTACCTATGTGAAATCTTACGTCAAAATGTAATAAATAGGGCTAAAATATAAATTAAAAATAAAAAAATTACTTTGGAAAAATAATCTAAATAAAAGTCGTAGTAATCAAAAAAAGTGAACTTATGCATAAATAGAACGCCAAAATCTGAATTTGTCAGAGGAAGTTATACTTTTTTGAAGTTTCAGCATAAAAGTACGTGGCTCAGAACTGAAATTGAAATTGGTTGATTATTAGGAAAAACAATATAAATGAGAGTTGAAAATATCGTCAGTACCTATCTATTGATATAAAGACAGTCGAGAATGGATATCGTATAAGAAAGTTACGATTTTTACACGGACTTTAGGAGTCTAAGCCTCTTAAGAATATAGCTTAAAAAATAAAACGAGAATTAGCTGATGGAGTCTAAAAGAAAGTTGCAATACTCGTCAATAGCTATGTGTGGATGTAAAGAACGTAAAAAACAAAGCACGTATGAAGAAGATATGAATTTTCTACGAAATTAAATTTCTCGTGTGCGCTGGCATAGGGTGCAAAACACACTGACATCCTAACGCATCCCCAACAGAAACTCTCCATGTGTCACCACTTAGAAGATACCAAGTCACCTTCTTTCGACCATGTGCATGACGTCCACATGGCTTGCATGTGGCGTGCCCTTAGATTTTGCCTACATAAACCTTAAAAATTCAACATTCTTTTCACCTGACATTCCTTCAGATTCTCTCTGAAATTCTTTGTACCTTTCATACCCTTTACTCCCTAATTCCTGACTACTTTAGCAAGGCCCTTCGGTGTCAGATAACCGGAGAAAAAGAAGTTCCCGGGTCAGAGTTCAACTAACGTATTTTCCCAATTCTCGTTAGAAAACTTTATAAGTTAGGATGCACATATGTTAATTTAAGTGTAACTTATATTTATACTAATAGTAGTTATAATAAACCTATAAATAAGATTTATCAGTCATTCCAAGGCATTATATTAATTGGTCTACTGACAAGAGTGATGTGTAGGCTGGATTTAATGAGGTGTTTAAACTGAGATTTCCAAACAGTATACTTTGTATACCAAACGGATCCTACCTCCGATATGATCAAACCTGGTTATTCCTTATTTGATAGATCTTGATGTAAACAATGGGATTATTAAGGAATCTAGAATGTGAATATTATTGTCGTAGCGAATATGAAAACAGACTAAGACTTAGTGCTATATACTTCTAGGCCTTTTGAAAAAGTGTTATGGTAAAGCGCTACCCTAACCTTGAGTCACCTACTTTTTTCAGCTGACTGCATAGTTACTTTCAAGAGCATAATTTAATAAAAGTATTTTTTTAATGCTAATTGTAATAATTATACTCTGTTCTACTTGTGTGCATATAATATAACTGCTTATTAAGCACTACGTTAGAATCAAATTTTCCTTTAGATATAGATTGGGTTAGTTATGAAGTTATAAAAGGTGCTTACTTCCAAATAAAATGAATATTGAGTAGGTCTCATTCTAGGGTAGAGTGTATAGATGAATGTAGTAGTCCTCCTCTTTTTAATTGACCAGATATGTGGGTACAGATCAAACAACAGGCAAGTTTGTGTGGGTTATCGACCAGAGTAAATGTTAATACTTGACTATTCTAGGTGGTCTAGTGAATAATGTTGCTAGTGTGGACTTATAACCCACATACATAAGTAGAATGTGATTCCAAATCTATCAATTACTCTGAACATTGGTTGCCTTTATATGACTTACACTGACCAAGGAATCCCCCAACTATGTATTCAAACAGTTGCTCAGACGGTTCACTAGGTAAGATGATTCTTCCAGATGATTGTCGAATTAGGATTTGTGAGAATCGATTGGGCAGGGTAGGTAGTCTTATATCATATTACATACACCTATAATGTTTGTTTTCTGGAATGTTATTATATTTTAATTATCATTAAACTATTATGGGCCTGAAAACCCTATACATCTTACCTGGTTTACCAAACTTAACCTACTCAATTTATATGCATCATAGGTAATGGAACCAAGGCTATTGGAAAGTAGTTAGTGTAACACCCTATCCCAAATCGTTTTCTAATTCGGGGTTGTGACTAAAATACTGGTTACCGTAAGGCTTAGGTCCTTTGAAAAACGGTGATTTAGACATATTTGGGTGTGGGTAAGGTAGGATAGATGATCAGGGAAGTTTCGGTTGTAATTTGGAGCCCAAGGGTATAATCGTAAAGTGTCAGTCGGGCCTTTTATGAATTTTGTATTTTTGTTCAGAACTTTTTAAGGCAAGGATGAGTTGATAAAAGTGTATAGCTTCTCGTTATGTTTTCGTAGATATAAAGATCATCGGGAACAGACTTATAACGAAGAAGTTATGGCCTTCGGAAGTTTGCGTCATTTAAGGGTTTATCCGGGTACGTGGGGCGTACATAAGTGTACGCACATCGTACTAGTAGGAAAGCCAATACGCGGGGCGTACATTGGTGTATGATGGGTGTACAAAGGGAGATGGACATGGAAGCTTTATGGAGTACGCACGACATACCAGAAGTACGTTGGGCATACTCCAGTTAGTCCCAAACCCTAATCTAGGATCTTGGACCCTATTTTAGCACCTTAACTTACCACCAAACCCTAATTATCTGCAGCCTCCATCCTCTTTATCCCTAGAATTGAATTCCTATCCTCCATTGGTGTGGTTTTAGAGTTCCTGGTGGTATTTCATGCATCTTGGTGCTCATAGAAGAAGAAGGAGCTTCTTGAGAAGTCTAGGATTGCTTGGAGCTTGTGGATCCAGGCTTAGTTCATCATGATCTATCTTCTAAAGGTATAAAACTTAAACTTGATGAATCTATTCATAGATCTTTTCATGGCATATTTTCATGAGATTTTGTCCCAAAGTTTGATCTGTGTGAGTATGTAGTACTCCAAAGCATTTTAGGTGTCCTTTCTATGGTCTTGAAGTGTAATGAGTCATCAAAATGCTTGCTTGATTGTTTCCCTAGCACCATGCAAGATTTGAATGGTTTTGAGTGTTGTGAAAGAAAGGATTTTGGAGATTTAGCCCTCTTTAGCCATGCAATTCTTTAAAGATTTCAACTTTATAGGTTAATAGATCATTTAGCGTTAAGAGAAATGGTTGGATGCCATTGACTTAACCCAATAAGAGCTTAATGTGAATTTTTAGCCCCTAGTGAGTATTTCGGGCGTACTTAGAAGTACGCTTAGCGTAAATAGGATATCATGCTTTAAGAACTTGTACATTGTGCTGGGGGGCTCAATACGCAGGGCGTACACAGCTGGTACATGGGCGTACTCCCTATAAGGTTGAATTTTGGGTCTTTTGGATTGGGCCTTGTTGTAACATTGGACTTCTAACCTTGGGCCTTGGATTGAGTATGAGCTTCCTTAGTATTTGATTCATGATGATTTTTGGTCCCAATTAGGAAGTTGGGCCGTATTGGTCCTTGGTTTTAGGTCAAGTAAGAAAAAGGGTAGAATGCTCTTTTACCCTGGTCATTAGGCAAGCATATCAGTTTCTTGAGTATGGGTCGAGACTCAATAATTAATTGGATGATATTTGATGGTGCTAGCACGTGGGGATTTTTAGAACAACGATCTGAGCATTTGTCTGAGATATTTAGCCGCTTTAGGTGAGTTTTACTCGCTGTACTTACGGGTCGAAGGCACAAAGGTCGGCCCATTGGATTGATATCCTGCTATACACTGGTACGCAGAGTATGGATTAGATCTACATGATTATATGCTAGTTGCCGATATGCTAGTCAGGTAAATTTGTAGGTCTCCCTGTGATCCAATCTGCATGATTGTATATGTATATATATATATGTGTGTGTGTGTGTGTGTGTGTTATCAGTTATATGTCGATATATTGTGTTGGGTTAAGGTAATACTGCTTCGTGCTTTAGCTAACAGACCCTGGAGCACTCCAATTATGAGCTGAGGGCTGGGTGAAGCATGCCAAACTCATACTGAGGGCTTGAGGGTATTTTAGTCTGATGACTGCTTGGGTCAAGGAGCATACCAGACATAAGTTGTGGGCCACGAGGGGCAAGCCTGACTTAAGTTGTGGGCTTAGGTGATAGCAACAGGCTATGAATCAGGATCGAAAATACCCAACACAACAAATTATAACAGGTTGAAAACTAAACCTGAAATTACTCGATACAGTTACACCACGAGACTTCCGATTTAGCTGCCCAAGTTCACCTTCTAATTACCTGTAACGAATTAGAATAGCATGGACTTTGATTCCTCCATTAAAATACAGAGAAAGCAAATAAATTTCAGGAACTTCAAAAACTGCTTCATTCCTTTTTTTTCTCTGTACATATACGCCAAAGAAAATACCCACTAACCACGTTTCCTAAACTTGTGGAAATCAAAAATAAAACTAACTTGACAGCTTCAACAATAAGTAAAAAGACAACAATAAAAAAAAAACTAACAAATGGAAAATAACTTGTGGGTTAAACAAAAACACGTGGTTAACTTCATCTCAAGACAGTCACTTAATGTAGTAACTCGAGTTGGGCTACCGTGACCCATTTCTGATCTGGGCTTGTGACTGTTAAGTTGCAATTTTGATCCGGTATATGCCTATCATTAGGAGCACCCTAGATATGAGTTGTGTGCGCGATAGGCAATCCAGGCTCATGTAGGCTCAAGGGTAAGCCATTGTTTTAGTTGTGGACCCAGTACATGCCGTTATTTGTACATGTTACATCTTTTTGTGTTGGTACCATGGGGAACTCGCTAATCTTCGTGCTTATGGTTTTGTTTATGGGTTTAGGTTCTTCAGAGGATCGTGGCAAGGCGAAGGCGTGACCGTACACATCCTTGGTTTTACAACTGATTGAATCTCAGGAGACTCTAATTTTAAATCATGTTTTGGAAACAATGTTTTTCTAAACACTTTTATTAGTAAACAAGTTATTTTGAAAAGTTTAAATTTGTCGAAAATTTTGGGATAGAGCTGTGGTTTGAGTGAATTGGAGGAACACTCGTATGAATCCGTTCTCAAACTAACGAAAATGGTTTTTAAAATGAATGAGGATTTTAAAAATAAATTTCAAAGTTGCTTTCAAAATCACAAAAAGAGGATGCGATGAGTATGATCAGTCGGAGCCAGTAAGTAAACCCCATATTACCACAATGTTACTTGATATTGTGATATGTTAGAACAACATGTTAGTGATAGGCTAGGGATCTTCAAGAATTGCATAATAGAGTTGCTTGATTATATGATGTCTGATAGGCTAGGGTCTTCCTTATATGAAATTAACATCATTACTCTGGTTACTTGGTGTATGCATCATAGTTGTACATAACTAAGATTCTATAGCCTGAGAATGTTTCATTTAGCCTTATTTCCTGTTCTTGTTTGATGAAGGGCTTAGAGTAGAATCATGTATTCGATGGTCATTAAGGTCCAACGTTATGTATGATCAACATACACGAGTGTTGTGGGGTTGGTGGAAGTTTCATGAGTGGGTGCAATATATGGCGGGTCCACATGAGGATTATTAGCCACTTAAGAGAGTGAGGTTAAGGTGATCGAGTTTCTGAGATTCTGGGAGATAGAGATCGAGATTTTTCTAATTTTATTGTGTCTTAGTGCCATTCGACTTTACTGCTTGAATGTTGCTTGCTTTGTACTTTGTGGGACTCACATTGATGGGAACTAACTATCAAATGAATACATTAAGTTACATATTGTGGAGGTTAAATAATCCTAGTGTGAAAGAGTTGGAACTAGTGCGCAAGTCTTGTTTGAGTCTAAACATTTTACAGTTGGGTCCTTTAGTTGAAAGATTATTTAGTTTTGTGCATGTAATTGTATTCATGATGTAGTTGAACGACATTGATTGGATGCCTTAGCAACTGATGTCAGGGAAGGTGGGAAATCCTAGAAGAGCCTAGGGAGTATTTTAGTACAGTTGTTTCACTGTTGAGCGGTTTTTGGGAGTATTTTATGAATAGGTCTAAGAGGACCTGAGATGATTCTTGAGGAAAGTATGGACGGATGTGGAAGGTAGTATTTCGCCCGTACTACTGGAAGCACAGGATCCATACTCGAATCAAGGAAAATGTCAGGGATTCTAAGGACTGTTTCGGGTAGATAGCATGGTTTGATACCATGACTTGTGGAAGTGGTTCTATATATGTCGACCTTTTGTTTATGGATGCTCAAGCATAAGGATGGGTGTGATAATTGTTTTGAGCCCCAATGGCGATAGTGGTTTGGGTAGATTGGTTCAGACCTCGATGAGTTGGTGGGTTTTGAGGCCTCGAGGGTTATGCTCAAGGTCGTGCATTGAGTCATAGGACTCAAGAAGGAAACAATTGTTATGATCAGTTTGGGGATTGCAGCTAGAAATTGAGTGGTGGATCGATAAAGTGGATTGTCTCTATATACGGCAAAGGATTATGCCCTTTCAGTTTTCCAAGTTCAGAGGAGGAGTGAGTAGGCTTGTAATTGTTAGAGTTAGGATAGAAACCTAGCATGGTGTCTGTTGGCCACAGTGTTTGGTGCCAATATGTCAGCATGGAAGTGTACATGTGGATGGATGTGGTATGGATTACCTATGATGCGATCAAGGATTCATGTTCTTTGGTTACAGGCAGGTCACCAGATTGACAGTTGGGATTGCAAGCAAGGAGGGTATGTTTTGGATCGTAAATCAGTATTTTCTTATGCATTTGCATGATTGCAAATTTTCAGAGGTCTTCGGCAGAAATTCAGGATTCTCTGAGGATTTTCTTGATCCTTAGTTGGAAGAACAGCCTGAGTGTGTTATACACTTCAAGAGTCAGGGGTGGTTGTACCTGGTTAAGCCGGTTTGAGATATGGTTTGTTTGCAACACTAGTAGGTGGTAGTTTGAACCCTAAGTGGGGGAAAACTAGGTATTCTGTCTGGAGGATCATTGATCTACTTGAGTTTGTTGTGCTGGAATAATGGTTTATAAGGCTATTGCGCAAGGAGTGTATTGGGTTATTAGTTTAGTTGTCAATGCAGTCTCGATCGTTGTTCTTTTCATTCATCATGCAGTGGAGGTTCTCTGAAAGTTCAAGTTATGACAGTCGAAGTTCAATGGACGGGTTAATCTATCATCAAGTTTAGTATGTTATATGTTCCTTTGGTCTTTGGGTATGTTTACCCTCATAGTTGGAGAGGAATTTTGGTTCATAGTAGCCTCAGGTTTTGGTAGCATTCAGGATCACCTTGGAAGTCGTCTCAAGCTAGTTTCATATTAGTGGAGTCTGTTCAATCTCAATCAAGTATGGAATCTTGTTTTGACCGATCATGAGGATGTCTTCTATTATTGTTGAGGTGTTGTTTCGGTTAAACTCTGGTATTTCTTCCCTTTATGGATGAGGTTATGGGTTTCCTTAGGATGTGCATTGTGGTAAATTCATATATATTGCCGAGCGGGGCATATGTGAGCTGGGCAAGATAGCATTGGAGTACTTGGTTTGAATTATATACATGGTTCTTTTTGGGTTATATCCTTCTAATTGGATCAAGAGTACGACTGTTTATCCTATTCTTGGGTCGTGTGTGACCATGTTTTCGTAGGGTTTTTTTGCAGTGGTAGCAGCTTGTTCTGTAAAGTGAATCATACGTGGTAAGATTACGACATTGTTGTGCTCGTTTGGCGTTGTGAGGTACATTGATGGAATTCAGGAGACTCACAAATCAACTGGTTTGGATAAAGGGAGTAGTTAAGTATTGTTGGGAATATCATTCGTGTATCGGAAAGTTTCTATAAAATGTTTGTGTTATAAATCTCGTTTGTTCCCTAGCTTTTTTAGAGGTTCGATTATCAAGATTACTTATCAGTTATGGATTCTTGAATCATACAGTTTGTGGTGAATGTCACGAGTGATTGGCTAGGTGGGACTACACCTAAGTTGATAAGGATTGGAAGGAAATGTGAAAATTCTTGGATTTCTCATATTAGGTCGTAGGAGCAGTGGTTGGAAATGGTGTGTCGGGGAGTCAAGGGTTCCTTAAAGTCGTTTGGTTCATATTATGGATTTGGAATTTATGGAAAATTCATGATTGGTACGTTTGAGTTCTTTTTTGCTTGTTTCGTAGTGATCATACACAAAGGCAAGGGGTGGATTTAATGAATGATTGAATGTCAGTTCTAGAATATAGGATTGAAGTTTAGATCTGATGGTTTCCTCGTCTCGAGAGGCAGATTGTTTAAGCTAGGTTGGGTGATTGTAGTTGAGAGTCCCTATCCTTATGGTTCTCGCTAGCCGCTTGGTTTTATAGCTAGGATGTTGTAGATAGTGTTGGAGCTGTGTGTGCTTCTTTGCAGTGGTTAACGGATGAGACTCACATTGGGATTCATAATGGTATTGATGTATCAGATGTTTTTATCAACAAGTCATGGTTTATGTGATAGTATATTGGGTTGAGGCGATCCATTCATGCTGAAGGCTCTGTATTTAGGTGAATCTGCATGGAGATCACGCAATTTAGGGCTTCGAATTCAGCAATAGCATCGGTTCGTTAGTAAAAGGATCAGTACTTGTTCTCAGTTTTGTTGTGGGCTGGGGTTTTTGGTTCCCAGGCGAGTGATAAGGTGTGATTTCGAGGATGAAATCCAATTTTAGTGGGGGAGAGTTGTAACACCATATCTCGAATCGTTTCCTAATTCGGGGTTGCGACCCGAAGACCGATTATCATAAGGCTTAGGTCCTTTGAGAAAGGGAGTTTTAGACCCGTTTGGGTGTGGGTAAGGTAGGATAGATGATCCTGGAAGTTCGATTTGTAATTAGGAGCCCAAGGGTACAACCATAAAGTGGTAGTCAGACCTTTTATGAATTTTGGATTTTGTTCGGAAAGAATGAGTCGATAGAAATTCAGAGCATCTCGTTACCTTTTCATGTATATAAGGATTGTCGGAATTGATTTATAGCGAAGAAGTTATGGCCTTTGGAAGTTTGGGTGATTTTGGGGTTATCCTGGTACGCAGGGCGTACACAAGTGTAAGCATGGTGTACTAGTAAGAAGGCTGGTATGTAGGGCATACATTTGCGTACGCTGGGTGTACAAAGGTAGATGGTCGCAAAAGCCTTATGGAGTACGCACAGCATACCAGAAGTACGTTGGGCGTACTCCAGTTAGTCCGAACCCCTAATTTAGGGTCTTGGACCATATTTAAGCACCTTAACTTAGCACCAAACCCTAATTATTTGCAGCCTCCATCCTCTTTATCCCTAGAAGTAAATTCCTATCCTCCATTAGTGTGGTTTTAGAGTTCTTGGTGGTATTTCATGCATCTTGGTGCTCATAGAAGAAGAATGAGCTTCTTGGAGAATTGTGGGATTGCTTGGAGCTTGTGGATCTAGGCTTAGTGCATCATGATCTATCTTCTAAAGGTATAAAACTTCAAACTTGATGAATCTATTCATAGATCTTTTCATGGCATATTTTCAAGAGGTTTTGTCCCAAAGTTTGATCTTTGTGAGTATGTAGTACTCCAAAGCATTTTAGGTGTCCTTTCTGAGGTCTTGAAGTGTAATGAGTCATAAAAATGCTTTCTTGATTGTTTCCCTAGCACCATGCAAGAGTTGAATGGTTTTGAGTGTTGTGAAAGAAAGGATTTTCGAGATATAGCCCTCTTTAGCCATGCAAAGCTTTAAAGGTTTAGACTTTATGGGTTAAGACGTCATTTGGGTTTAAGAGAAATGGTCGGATGCCTTTGACTTAACCTAATAAGATATTAATGTGAATTTTTGTCCCCTGATGAGTACGTTGGGCTTACTCAGAAGTACACTTAGTGTAAATTGGATTTCATGCTTTAAGGACTTGCACATTGTGCTAGGAAGGTGATTACACATGGCATAGACTTTCGTACGCGAGGCGTACTCCCTAGAATGTTTGAATATTGGGTCTTTTGGTTTGGGCCTTGTTAGACCATTGTACTTTTAACCTTGGGCCTTGGATTGAGTATGGGCTTCCTTGGGATTTGATTCATGATGATTTTTGGGCCCGATTAGCAAGTTGGTCCATATCAGGCCATCGTTTGGGCCAAGTAAGAAGGAAGGTAAAATGGTCTTTTACCCTGGTCAGTAGGCACGCAATTTATATTCTTGAGTATGGGTCGAGATTCAATAATTATTTGGATGATATTTGATGGTGCTAGCACGTGGGGATTTCCGGAACAGCGATTCGAGCATTTGTCTGTAATATTCAGCCGCTTCAAGTTAGTTTTACTCGATGTACTTACGGGTCAAAGGCATAAAGGTCGGCCGATTGGTCTGATATCCTGCTATACACTGATATGTTGAGTATGGATTAGATCTGCATGATTATATTCTAGTTGTCAACATGCTAGTCATGTAGATCTATAGGACTACCAGTTACTCTATATAAATAATTTAGTGTGGATCCTATAAAGGTTGAACCAAAACCCTTGCACAGGCAAGCTTCAATAGTGATCCTGATTATGATGACATGTGCGAAATAGGATATGATTTAGTAAATCATACAAGAATGATGAACACAAAGAACACAAGGATGTAAACAATCTAATTTTAATCTCTCATTAGTCTAGAAAGTATTACAAAGTGGGTCATGCAAAAATACTCTCACTATACTAAGCTCTCACAAAATTCTTACCTAAAATGAGTGTCACTAACTTCCTATTGATAGGAAAGACAACACATTAGACACAAACAAAAGGGTAAGCACACATGACATCCAATAATGACTTTGCACCCTAACATTCTCCCCTTCAAAGTTAGGATTGGATGTCCCAGATTCAGTTTCCAAACGAGCTCGCACGATCAAGACCAACTCCCCCTGAAAGTGATACTAGTCTTCAAATATGCAAATTAATACCCGAGAAGTTTCGAATACTCACTCTACATTCTCCCCCTTTTTATAATCAACATGTGATTATAAAACCCACTAAGGTTGAGAAGCACCCGAGGAATAAACTTCACAAATATCCCCCTCCATGTGTGCAAAAAATGAAACCGCGAAAAACTTGTAAGAAAAACAATCACGAAAAAGTCATGATAATTTTCCAATATTTGTGAAAAATTTCAACTTTTGTGTGAGAGTTGCAAGAATTTCGAAAATCCGAGTAAAAACTGCCAATATCAGAATTATGCAGGGACCCGTTGCGCCAAAAACAGCTTAAGATGCAAAACTTTATCCCAATTGCAAAACTGGGCATAAAGTGTTAATTCACATTAACTGTAGGGAATCGATAAGTAAATTCTCCCATTTCTCAGAATTTTTAGCTCAATTTTGAAACTGGGTAAATTCTGCCAAGTTGTTGAAACTTTAGGTCTTCGAAATGAAAATTCTGCGTTTAACACCATTTTCCAACTCATGTCGAAAACCAACCCGAATTTTGAATATCGTTACAAACTATCAAACCATCAAAACTCGCAGGGACCAATTTGTAAAATTAAATCTTCTTCCCAATCTACTAGTACCAGTCGAATATGATTTCGATGCAAAGTAGTGACCCTCGACCTTTATTCCAAGTAAAGACTCATTTTGAAACTTCGAAATCAAATCTTCACAGTCGAGACTATACATCTCGACCCTCAATGCTCGACTCCTACTCATTCCGTTAAGCGACATTGTGTGTCGAATATTCAACCATAAACCTTCATTCCCATATTGATTTCTTGTTCGATATCAGGACCATCACAAGTCAGTATTTTGAATATGCTACCCAATACATCAATAATAGCTTAAATAATTTGATCCCAAACCTTCTATTATAGCACCCCAATACTTCGAATTCCAAGTAGTCAACTTCGATCATAAGTTTTCGACCATATACTCCAAAACTGAGTTTGATTCGAATCAACATTAGTCAACATCGTTTTCGGTTATAAGCAAATTATCGACTGTTAAGTATGCAACCCCAAAGCTTTCGATCGTCGACATACCCATTCATTTTCAATTCCTTCACATTCGATCATAATAAGACCATAATACCAAAATCCCGAACTCATCCTAGACCCACAAGCAAATCCACAGCGTAGAGATGTTGACTTCAAATTCCAATTTCCAATTTCCTTCTATTCATGCATTTTTCCATAACATTCGAATCTACTTCTTCATCTGCTATTAAAAATCGATATTTAATGAACCATTCGAAATCGAACCAATCATTCAGTCATTCTAAATCCAACCTTGCGAGTACTCAAAATTAACCCTTCGACTCGGACTCAACAAATATCGCAATTAAAATCAATTTTGAATCATACCAGGCGATTGGAACACTCGACTCTAATTCGATCTTCCCTTAGCAACATCAATTGACTTCCATTCCTTCAATATATGTGTTCGACTTTAAACCTTTTTACCTAAATCTACCATCAATGATGAACTATGGACTCAACATTCATCACAAAAATTCTCCATACAGACAAATTCATCCACCCATAGCATCAAAATCAACCATTAATCTAATTCGATTATAAATCCAAATCCAATTATGATTAGAACTCAACATTAGTCGAACTCGTACGGATCAAATCGAAGTACTCCCATACACACATCGACTTGAACCCAAATTTGATTTATCAAACATTCGTTGACTATCGCTTTTGACTCTACAATTCTCTGATATCGAAATCAAACCATTTCTAAAGAACCTTCAACCTAAAACCGATATTGATTCTTCAAAGTATGACTTTCTTGTTGACTAAAAATCATATGAATCGATTCAAATATGAACAATATGACTGAAGGAGGGGAGAATAAGGACACGGCCAATGATGACCAGACTAAGGTCTAGGCCTGCAAAAAGTTAGTTTAAATAGTTTTTGTTATTTCTAGTGATATGAGATAATTAACCTTTTGGTTGGGTTGATATGTAACCCTTTCTTCTTTTGAATGACATGGTTGTGTTTTCCTTTTATATATTTCTCTTGATTTCTCTGCATAAATGTTACAATATTAGGACCCTTAAATAATCTGGATCGCAAAAAACCTTGTTCCTGCAAATAATCCTAATTATCTCCAAGTTTTTCTTTAGGCTTCATGTGTTCTTAAATTTTAGGATTTACCAAGGATAAATCTCAACCTAGAAAAGAACTTCGGTTCACTGCTAAGGTTCTTTACCAATGAAGGTCAATGAGGATCCTTAAGGGTAAGGATCCCTATTAGAAAAGAACTTCGGTTCACTGCTGAGGTTCTTTACCAATGAAGGTCAATGAGGATCTTTAAGGGTAAGGATCCCTATTGTTAACGATGAGGATCTCGGGTTGCTTGTGGAAAATCTCTCCTTAAGGTAACCTGTTTAGGTTAGAGACATTGACAAAATTCTTGTGTAACACCATAGATCCAACATGTTAATGTTAGTATTATGGGGAGAATCCAACTTGTGATATAATTCATGGGATAGATCCTTACCTATAATAATATGATAATGTTAAAACTCGATTGTATATCCTGGGGAAAGTTCCCAACATGTGATAACATGAAGATGTTATAGGTCTTATGTAATTTCTAGGGCAATATCGCAATCTTTGATAACATGAAAATGTTATAAGCCTTAAGTAATTACAGGGGTAAGATCCCAATCTTAAATAACATGAAAAATGTTATAAACCTTAATTAATCACTGAGGTAGGATCACAATTTTTTGATAACATGAAAATGATAAACCTTAAGTAATCACTAGGGTAGGATCCCGATTTTTGGATAACATGAAAATGTTATAAACCTTAAGGATCTCGACTTATGTTCAAAGGTAAGAGAGTTGCTAAGCCACCGAATCGTGAAATGATCCCCTTATCCATATCACAGCCATATATTGTGCGTCCAAGCGAGGTGTATAAACCTTAGTTCACGTGAAAGTGGTAATTATCTCTTTAAACCTTAGAGGGGATTAATTACACTTAAGCGCAGGAGAGAACATCAGTCTTTAGCTTGTGTATATGATAGTTTAGGGATTACACTGCTAAGTATAATGGAGTTTCTCATGTGATAAGATGTTGAGATTTTCAGCCTTGAGGATCCTTAAGTTTCAAGATCATTGCTTATGGAGATATTTAGTTGTGTGTTGTTTTGCATAGCAAATGTTAGCTAGGGATGGGCGTTAGTCTAGCTAACGCCCCTCCGATGCTTAAGTTAGTAACGTATTTGAGGAGAAAATAAGTAATAATGAAAATTTTTAGGTAAAGAACATGTATACCTTGGTTTTGTTGTGGATCATTCAACCCAACTTACATGTAGTATGCTTTGAGGTGTAGATGATTCCAGGATCTTGGCAGAACATCTCCTTCGAGTGTTGCTAGCCAATATGCTCCTTTACATGCTTCAGCATCTATAAGATATGGTCCTTCCCATTTAGGTACCAATTTTCCTGCACTAGTATCCTTGGTATTTTGGAATGTTTTCCTTAATACCAAGTCTCTTATTTGAAACCTTTTGACTATTATATTACTACTGTAAGCTTTGGTGATTTTCTGTTGATGAGCATCAATGCGTATTTTAGCGAGATCCCTAAGCTCATCAATAGTGTCAAGATCCTGTGCTAGGATCCTGTCGTTATTCTCTTGGTATTGCAGTAAGTATCTTGCCATCGGGATCACTATTTCAGTAGGGATTACTGCTTTTGTCCCAAACACCAAAGAATAGGGGGTCTAACCTGTGGTCACTTTGGAAGTGGTCCTATCTGCCCACAAAATTAAAGGAAGCTCTTCTGCCCATCTTCCCTTCTTTTTGTCTAGCCTTTTCTTTAAATTGTTAACTATGATTTTGTTGCTAGACTCCGCTTGACCATTAGCTTTGGTATGAACAGGAGTGGACATTATCATTTTTATTCCCTAGCTTGTGCAAAAGTCTCTTTTCCTTTTGCTCACAAATTGTGATCCATTGTCATATAGTTGGGATCCCGAACGTTGTCAAGATATTATGTTTAACAAATGAGACTACTTCTTTGTCTCTTACCTGAACGAAAGCCTCAGCTTCAATCCACTTTAAGAAGTAATCAGTCATTACTAGCATCAAGACTTCCTACTAGGGCTACTAGTAATTTTCCCACTATATGCATTCCCCCATTTCATGAATGGCCATGGGGAGATAATTGGATGTAGAGGTTCTGCCGATTGATGTAGGATGTTGTCATGTCTTTGGCAAGCATCACACTTTTGAGCATGTCGAAAAGAATCTCTCTTCATAGTTGGCCGATAGTATCATGCTCTTAGTATCTTTGAGCATAAAGATATGCCCTCAGTATGATTGCCACAATCTCCTTCATGTATGTATTTCAAGACTTCTGCAGCCTCAGGATCTTCCAGGCATCTAAGGTATGGACCTGCCATAGATTTTTTTTATAGAGTATACAAATCTTGAGACTCTTATTATAAATGCTCTCTTGCTTTTTTCTATAGGTGAGATCGTGGCATTTTGGAGATATTCAATAATGGGTTAGGTCCATTATTGCGAACTTCTTCGAGGATCCTATCCGTTGGGGTCCCCTTAAGAAAGGATCCTAGGGTCAGGATCTTCGATAGTTGCTATGCTTTTCGGATGTTCAGGATCTTCTAATTTGTTGGAGAGGGTTTCTGTGGATGGGGTTATTAAACGGGTTATAGTAATCTTTATCTCTAGTAGGATTCTAAGAGAGGGTCCTAAATTGGCTAATGCATCTGCTTCTGTGTTTTCTTCGCTGGGAACTTGGGTTAGGCTGAAGTTCTGGAAGTTGGAAGATACTTTTTTAAGGATCTCTAGATATAATGCTAATCTTTCACCTCTTACTGCATAGGATCCATTCAAGTGATTGGTTAGTAATAAAGAATCAACGAATACATGAAGATCCCTGATTTGAAGATCCTTAGCCCATTCTTGTCCCATGATGAGTGTTTCATATTCTGCTTCATTGTTGGTAGTGTTGAATGTTGGATAAGGTGTCTAAGTCCATAACTTATTTGGTTTATACTTGACCCGACCCGGCATGGTCCATTTGGGTTGTATTTCATCCAAACTATTTATGGATAATTTTATGAGAGTTATACACATATGTTTATTAATATATTATAAGTTATAATATATTAATATGAAGTCATGTTATTTAATTAGTCTTAGTCTTAAATTAATTATGAATTAATTTAGAGATTAAAAGGAAGACTAATTAGATTGTGGGCTATTGGTTTTATATAGTGTGGGATAACACTCATTTGTTAATGGGCTAGGCTTGTATGGAAGTCCATGGATGATTCATGGAGCTTTTAACCCATGGATCCTTGGAAAAGGAAAGGTCATGGGTTATTAGGGTTTCACCCTAATCATGTACACTATATAAGCATGCTTATGTTGCATGAAATAGCCACTAGTGGCACTAGTTGTGTGAGACTTTGTGTGTGGCCGATTTTATAAGTGTGTATACACTCTCTCAAAGTTTTCCAAGAGTTTGTGGTGATTAGTGATTCCATTTGAGGCATTCACACTATTGGTGCTTGGCCCTCAAGCTCCTTAGGAATCAAACTCATCATCAAAAGGTATGTAATCTCATCTAATTCTTTTATGTTTAAAAGTACCCCATGCCATGTTAGATAGGTTATGAACCTTGGAAAATTATTATTTTGCATGTATTTAGACAAACATAGATCCAAGGTTTACTAGGGTTGCATGCACACTTAGGAAGTGCTAGATTGCTCAAAACCCAACAGTGGTATTAGAGCCTAGACTTGCTTGTTTCAATACTTGATGCAAATTGCTGAAAATCGAAGATTTTATGCTGTCTGCACAGCTGACTCGCCGAGTCCATGAAGGGACTCGACGAGTCCAAGGCAAAACTCATCCAACTCGGCGAGTTGGTTCATGCACTCGATGAGTTGGACCCCCAGACAGCATATCTTCGAGTTTTGGTGATGGAATTGGTCTAGAATCATTACTTTAAACTGTTTTGGACTCATAAAACCTGTTTTTAATGTGGTAATGATGATGGTGGACGAATTTCAAAGTTATAATCAAAATTCAATGATTTTCTGTGTTCATATAATTCTTGAAATTTTGATGATCATGTTCATGTTGTTATGAATTTAGAAGATGATAGGAATTATTTGCTCACTTGTTTAGAGTTAATTCTTGATCATTTATGTGTTTTAATGGAATCCATAATTTCTACTCAAGTTATGGATATCCAAAGGTCACTTTTCTTTAACACACACTTAAAACACATAAGTTACATGAGAATAAAGAGTCTTCATTTTTATGAACCTTTAATTCATACGTTATGAAATGAAAAGTTTTGGATGGTTACAAAAGATGAAGAGTCTTGTCCTTAAGTTATGGAGGTTCAAGAGTCACTTCATTAATAAATATATAAATAAAGTGTAACCTTAATTAATTCCATAAGTTATAAAATAAAGAAAAGTAATTCTTTTATTAGTTTAAAGTCTTCCGTAACTTGTCCTCAAGTTATGGAACTTGAAGAGTTTTTGGATTAACACTACTTTAAACACATAAATCATGTAATTAATTAGTTTTGAATAGTTTCAAAACTTGCCCTCAAGTTTTGGAATTTGGAAAAGTTTCACACACTTTAATAAACTTTAATTCCAACACTTAGAATTTTAAAAGTTAAAATTCAACCCTTATACTATTTATAACATTAATGGTTAATTATTATATATATGTATAAGAACAAGTCGTTTTACCGTTAGTAGGCCTCATTCACGAAGCCGGTCTATAAGGTGGGTATAAGGTTGTTGCCTATAAAATGGCGACTTAATGGGTGTCCACTCTCACCCACCGCTTGCTTGATCGGTGGAGGGTCGTTAGCCGAATGGGTAGGACAATGACTTTAAATTCTTATTAAAAGTATAATGAATATTATAAAGTAACTAAAAAATTTTTATTTAATTTCCAATCTTACTTACTTTAGGAAAAATGTGAATTTGGTGCTAGCCCATGGAATTCACACTTTGTACCTTACCAAGTCGTTGGTGGAGCGTGTGTGGTTAACCGGCACATTAACTTGGACTAGTAAGGATCACGAAGGGTGACTTAATGTTTGTCATAGATCAATGGAGCGTGTGTGGTTAACCGGCACATTGATTAGGTGATAATATTAAGGGTACCAAGTGAATTGGTATGGTTATTCACACCTTGTTTTATGATCCTCGGCATCCCAGTCACAAAGTTTGAGAGGGCACACTCGAGATTGAAACATGCCATTGAAAAGTTCAATGAATCTCAAAAGATCTGGGTATTTTAAATCCAATTAAAACCTAATAAATTATTTTGTTTTTCATGGTGGAAATTGGTGAATCGTCATTCGCCTACCATCAAATATTTTATAGCTTGGATTACGACATCCCTCTTCCAAATTATAAAATATTGTGTTGGCTCCTAGCCTTAATATACATATTGAGTGTTATATTAAGGACTTTAAATCAACTAACTTGATTTTCTCCCATTATAGATGTCTGGTTCAGACAACTATGATCTTCCCAAATCTCTTGAAGATGGTGTCCCTCAACATCATGCTTCACTTCCTCCACCTCCTCTAATTATTCTACCTCGCCCACAAGTTCTTGAAAAAGTTTAAAGTCACTCAATCCCTATTGGCAAACATAGTCTATGTGTGCTCACATCTTGGAGATAAAGTCACATATTGACAAGCCGGGAGAGTTGGGTGTCAAAGTCTCATGAAAGTTAGATGTTCAATCACTTTCTTAGTAACATAGTGAGTCTCTTTGGGACTACTATGAGACAGACTATGACATGACCCTTAATGATGTTATCTATTTGCTTGGTGTTGTGGAATCAGCAATGATTTGGAACACCAGTAAAGCAAATTTGATTAAAAGAACAACTTCCCAAGTCTTAAATGGACATTGACAATGGTAGCATTGGATATCTAGAAAAGGATTTCTCTTCCCAATGGAAAGGGATCGGCCATAGTCAACTCGGTTGACCAAATGGTAAAGAGAAAGGCTAAGTCTGAGATAGTCTCATGTGCCATTACCAAAGTGTTGGGTTAAAGATTCGTTTGAAAATTGCGTCATTGGGCTCGACTGTTAGTCCGTTTATTTTGTACTCCGGTTTGGGCCTGTCCAACCGAGAGCCTGTTAGGTTTTTTATATAAATATATGCTTGCATGCATAATTAGGTTAACGATCCAGAATACAATAGAGAGAATTACGATAGATTTGATTTTCTTTATCGTTCCTTGTAAACCTTTTAACCCTCTACAGTTGATGTTCTTGATCGAGCTCTTCTAAGGGTTTAAGTTTAATCATTCGACTCGTTTGATTCATTCTTGACTTGTTCTTTATTTTCGTGTTCTTGCTGTTTAATCATTATTTTACCTGTTTAAGATCTAATCGATCTTCAAGATTAAGTTTTAATCTCATCAATTGGTATCAGAGCAGGAGGTTGTGTAATCGATACACATCTTTTCTGTGAAAAGGTTTCAATTAGGGTTTTTCCGCAATTACTGATATTTATTGAGCCGTCATCTCATTATTGACGTATCTTGATATTTATTGTTTTGCCCTAATCTGATTTATTACAAGTCTGATTTTTGAACAGGTTTTTCGATCATAATGGACGAGTCACAATCGAATCCCATCAATATTTCCAACAGCATCGGTTCAACCACGAAGATTCCAATCCTATATACCCATGATTATGAAGTCTGGGCGCATCACTTCGAAGACTATGTTATAGGATCTGAGGATAATGGATACCTCATATGGGAAGCAATCATTAATGGACCTTTTTCTCATTCTGCAACGTCAAGGATTATTAAAACTCAAAAGGAGTATAATGATCTGCTGAAGGATGTCAAAGATATTGCGCAAGATGAAAAGGATAAATTCCAGTGTAATATCAAGGCGTTAAGATTGATAAGATTCGCCCTTCAGTCCGACACCTTCAGGTTGGTCAGCTCATGCATGACGGCAAAGGAAGTTTGGGATAGACTTCGCGAACTGTACTCTACAGACGAGGATCTTGAAAATTCTATCCAAACCTTGCTCTTATCTGAGTTTGGAGAATTCAGGCAAGGAGCCGAAGAAATTGTGACCCAGACGTTCGATCGCTTCAATCATCTTCTCAGCAGGATGATCAAACATGACATCGAAAGGAAGCTTATCGAGCAGAAAGTTACGTTCTTAAATGGTCTAAGGTCAGAATGGAGAGCAGTGGTGTCAACAGTCAAAGCCCATGAGCAGTTTAAATCATACTCTTTGGCGAAACTGGTGGGTATTATCAAGTCTTAGGAGAAGATTGTGCTGTAGGAAAAGAATGTTGTTTCAAGCCTTGGTTCGCTGGCCCTCCTGTCAAAAAGTAAAGTTGTGATGGAGGATGAAGACCTCAACTTGGAAGAGTATGACCTCACGTGTGAGGATTATGCTATGATGGTGTCTAACCCCAAGAGGTTCATTAAGAAGAGATTCCCCAACAACAAAAACCGAAACTGGCAGTGTCACACCCCAAAACCGATAACGGCGGAATACGTTTCGGGGTGGATGACGTAGTGAACAGTATCATCACAATTGCATAATAGTGAAAACAAGAAACATACAACCATTGCATTTACATAGAATTTTAATTACAAGTGTGATTTGTAATGTTTAACAATCACTCAAAAGTAATTCAAAAATAAGAGATGGGTCTTGTGTGCTCCACCTTCTCCAAAAATGCCGCGTCTGTACCTGTCTATCTTTGACCTGAAGATACAAGTTATTTTGAAAACAATTATCAGCATAAAGCTGGTGAGTTCATAAGAGTTTAGTGTGAGTTTTAGTATACAAAGCATTAGTGTTAAAAATGCATCATTTACGTTCATAAGTAGTAGAAACTTAGAAAATCCCATATTTTCCAGAAAATACATTGTAAGTGACAATCTGTGAGAAGTATGCATTCTTTGTTTCTTTGAAAACAGTATATTGTAAAAATACATTGGCAAATCTCCAAATAACAAACGTGATAGGATAAGTTAAGCCCGTGATCAATGATAGAGGTGCGAGCTCCCTTTGGTGATAGATACTTACTTACTTCGGGATGTAGTTTAGCCTTTAGTGTATAATTTTAGAGTAGTTGTAGTGTATTCCTTGTATATTACTAGTAGTGAGGATAATAGAGTATCCCATGACCTTCCTGGTCATGCATAGTGAAGTGAAGTAGTGGCATCCCTGGGCCTGTACGGCACGGACTGAGTTAACAGTCGGGATGTAGTAGCGTCTGCCCCGTATAGATCTATACATGTAGAGTCGTCTTGCTGCTGGAAAACTCCGGGCGTAGTGGATAGCGAATAGAGTATCTCGTAGTGGGTTGGTATATTATTGTTTGTTTAGTGTTTTCTCTATTGTTATAGTGTAGTACTTTTTTAGTGTTGATCATAGTGTATTCTCTTCTTAGTGTATCGTCTAGTAATAGTGGTTATTATAGTGTAGATAGTAATGATTTTAGCGAGTAGCAACTGCAGCAATCGTAACCATACCTATTATGGTTATCTTAGTGGGGATGGTTCTTAGCACGTTAGTGACTTTATTGTTAAGTGAAAGCAGTAACATTTGTACCCCATACTGATATACAGATATATATGACTAAGAAATCAACGACAGTCGGACGGATAACTACTACCCTAAGCCCACAATCAAACAAGAACAGGAAATAAGGCGAGATATCGGTCCTAAGTCCTCCAAGTCTTACTTATATAAATATATCAGAGTGGTTACATTTTATAAGTAAATTGATTAAGTAAAAGTATTTTCCCAAAAGAACATTTAAATTTTAAATCACTGCTAAAAAAATAATTTGAAAAGGGTACAACTCATTTTTAAAGCATAGGGACAAATCACATGTGATTTGAACTAAGGGTAGTAAATCACATGTGATTAATCCTCGTATTGCGGAATTTGTTCTGTAAAACTTTACATAATTCATTGTAAGCAACTTGTATCTCCCCCCTAAAACATATAAAACATTTTAAAGGTTCATTAAGGGGTATGAACTCACCTGAAATTGCGGAAATCGGGTGAATCGGGTAAATCGGGTAATAGTGTCGATTGAGCGTTTGGTACCAAATAACCACTTGAGCACCTTTTAGGACCCTAGTGTCATATGAAATATGTATTTTGCAAGAAGTTAATCATCTTATGCTTTACATTATAGAATTTGGACATTCTAGTGTCGTTTTCGGGGTTTTAAGGCCTAGAAAGGGTCCCCGGGAGTGGTACAAGGCCATGGATGATTTACGGGAGGGTCCTTGGGTTCACTTCCTTAGAGTTTATGGCCTAAAAGCCATCCATTGGGAGTTTACGGCCGTAAGCCCCCTAGGCTTGACCGTAAACTCAAGTGATGTCCCAAAGTGTATGTTTAAGGCCTTATATCACTTCCTTAATTTAGTGGTGTGTGTTTTGGACCAAGAGGGAAGGATTAAACATCTAAATTTGTGATATTTTTGGGGAGTTTACGGCCAAGACTTGTTCTTGGGCCGTAAACTCCTATAAGTCCTTCAAGATGAAGGTTTTACTTGTACAACATGGTCCCAAATGTCTTAGAAAAATCCTAGAAGACCCAATAGTGAGTTTGGAACAATTTGGCATACATTTTTGGGGAGTTTACGGCCCAAGAACATCCTTGGCCGTAAACTCTTCATTTGGTGTCAAAATGAGGTGTTTAATGGTACAACACACTTCCAAAGACCTTAGATAAATTCCTTACATGCATTAGGGTAGTTTAAGGGCTTGTTTGACACAATTTCTTGGGTGTTTATGGCCCAAGCCTAAGCTAGGCCGTAAACTCCTCTTTTTGGCCTCAAATGGAGTTGTTTGATGCATCTAAGTGTTCCTTGGAGTCATGTCTAATTTACCTAACATACTAGAAGTGTTTTTGGGGCTTAAAACATGGATTTATGGGGTGTTTGAGGTGTTTACGGCCTAAGCACATGCTTGGGCCGTAAAATCCTTTTTAAGCATCATTCTCTTGTGTTTTAAGGTCCAAACTCTTCTAGTTATAAGCCTTAATTAGTATACTAACATACAAGAAGGAAAAACTTGGTCTTTGGCTTGGATTTGGGGGTTTACGGCCTAAGGAGCTTCTTAGGCCGTAAACTCCTCTTTGAACCTTGATTCCTATGGTTTTTGGCCCTCAAATTCAATGAAGCATGTCTAGAATAAGATAGGGGATGAGTACTTACGTTTGGAAGTCGGAAATTAGCGGGATCGGGGCCGATTTCGAGTCTAGAGAGAGAAAGTAGAGAGAGAATGTGGGTGTGTAGTAATTGGGTGTTCAAATGTTGTGCACACCCATTGCATATGTTTTGGGAAACGCACCCGATACACGGCTTCCCGATGTTTAAAATTAACTGGGTTAAAACTTTTTACCTGGGTGAAGTGGTTGAAAAGGTAAAACCACTCTATTAGGTTAAACTGGGGTTAACACATATGAGTTATATTACTTATGATAATATTAAGTCATCCATAGACTTAGATATTCGGATTTTGACGGTTCCAAATGTTACATAATTAACGTATGGCGACACGTTCCGTTAGTGAAAATGGGGTTTGTAACGGAATTAGATTTGGGGTTGTCACATCATCCCCCCGTTAGGGGAATTTCGTCCCGAAATTTAGAATACAATCAGATACGATACCAAAATTTAGAATACCAACAGATACTATATTACAATACTACTAAGCGAAGAGATGAGGGTATTTGAGTTTCATTTGATCCTCGCGCTCCCAAGTGAATTCCGGTCCTCGCTTGGCGTTCCACCGAACCTTCACAATTGGAATGCGGCTTTGTTTCGTCCGCTTTACTTCACGATCCAAAACCTCCGCAGGTTCTTCCACGAAGTTAAGGCTCTCATTGATCTCGATCTCGTCGAGGGGGATCACGAGAGTCTCGTCAGACAGACATTTCTTCAAATTTGAGACGTGAAAGGTAGGATGTATGTTACTTAGCTCGTGGGGTAAGTTTAGTTTGTAAGCTACGGGGCCGATTCTGGCAATAATCTCAAAAGGCCCTATGTACCTTGGGTTTAGCTTTCCACGCTTCCCGAAGCGTATCGTGCCTTTCCAGGGCGAGACCTTCAGAAGGACCCGGTCTCCGACCTGGAATTCCAAGGGTTTCCTTCGTTTGTCGGCGTAGCTCTTCTGTCGATCCCTAGCGGCTTTTAGTCGTTCACGTATCTGTACAATCTTCTCAGTCATCTCTCGAATGATCTCTGGACCGGTGAGGGCGCTATCAGGAACTCGTCCTTTAGCTAACTGGGTGTCTCCTACCTCGGCCCAGCACAAAGGGGATCTGCACTTTCGGCCGTAGAGAGCTTCGAATGGAGCTGCCTTGATGCTTGTATGATAACTATTGTTGTAGGAAAACTCCACAAGAGATAAGTGTGTATCCCACGATTTCCCGAAGTCAATCACACAAGC
Source organism: Lactuca sativa (assembly GCF_002870075.4). NCBI lineage: Eukaryota > Viridiplantae > Streptophyta > Magnoliopsida > Asterales > Asteraceae > Lactuca > Lactuca sativa. The sequence goes on from NC_056626.2 coordinate 194,011,876, forward strand.
TCGCAGCATGTCTTCTAAGGTTTGGATCGTCCTCTCACTTTGTCTGTCAGTCTGCGGATGGTAGGCGGTACTCATGTCCAGCCTCGTCCCTAGTGCCTTTTGTAATGATTGCCAAAACCTAGAGGTGAACCTACTATCTCTGTCTGATATAATAGATATAGGGACGCCATGCAATCGCACTATTTCTTTTATGTAAATCCTAGTGAGCTTTTCCATCCTATCCGTCTCTTTGATGGGTAGGAAATGGGCGGACTTGGTTAACCTGTCCACGATGACCCAAATGGTATCTAATCCACCTGCTGTCTTGGGCAGCTTGGTGATGAAGTCCATTGTGATTCGCTCCCACTTCCATTCTGGTATTTCTGGTTGTTGGAGGAGTCCTGATGGCTTTTGACATTCTACTTTGACCTTCGCGCAAGTAAGGCACTTACCTACAAAGGTAGCGATCTCTGCTTTCATGTTCGGCCACCAGTAAAGCTTTTTGAGATCCAGATACATCTTATCTGAACCCGGGTGGACGGAGTAGCGAGTGTTGTGTGCTTCTCTCATAACCAAATCTCTGAAACCTCCATGGCGTGGAGTCCAGATTCGGTCCATAAAGTAATAGGCTCCGTCACCCTTAACCTCCAGATTTTTATCCATTCCACGCAGGGATTCTCCCGTCACGTTTCCAGGCTTTAGAGCTTCCAGCTGAGCCTCTTTGATCTGCGTGGATAGATGTGAGTGTATGGTCATGGTTAGCGACTTGGTTCTTCGTCTGGAATATTCTTTTCTGCTCAGGGCGTCCGCTACTACGTTGGCCTTCCCCGGATGATATCTAATTTCACAGTCGTAATCGTTAAGTAACTCGACCCATCGGCGTTGTCTCATGTTGAGTTCCTTCTGGTTCAGTATATGTTGGAGGCTTTTATGATCAGTGTACACCACACTCTTCGTCCCATACAAGTAGTGTCTCCAGATTTTTAGTGCGAAGACGACCGCTCCTAATTCGAGGTCGTGAGTAGTGTAGTTCACCTCATGGTTCTTTAGCTGTCTCGAGGCATAGGCGATAACCTTGCCTCGTTGCATCAAGACACAACCGAGCCCCTGATTGGATGCATCACAGTATACAACAAAATCTTCTGTCCCTTCGGGAAGGGATAATACTGGTGCGGTGCATAGGGCTCGCTTCAGGGTCTGGAATGCCTTCTCCTGTTTCTCTTCCCAGTCGAATGGCACACCCTTTTGTGTTAGCGTGGTGAGGGGTTTCGCAATCCGAGAGAAATTTTGGATGAATCGACGGTAGTAGCCAGCGAGGCCTAGAAATTGACGAATTTCCGTAGGCGTCTTTGGTGCTCACCAGTTCTCAATAGCCTTGATTTTGGAGGGGTCCACGTGGATTCCGTCTTCGCTGACCACGTGCCCTAAGAATTCAACTCTTCGGATCCAAAACTCGCACTTAGAGAACTTCGCATACAACTTCTCGGATCGCAGGGTTTCCAGGACTAATCGTAAATGGCTTCTGTGCTCTTTCTCGCTCCGAGAGTAGACGAGAATGTCGTCAATAAAGACGATGACGAACTGATCTAGATATGGACGACACACCCTATTCATCAAGTCCATGAATACTGCGGGGGCGTTAGTCAGTCCAAAGGGCATCACTACAAACTCAAAATGCCCGTAGCGGGTTCGGAAAGCTGTCTTAGGAACATCTTCCTCAAGCACCCGTAATTGGTGATACCCCGATCTAAGATCAATCTTGGAGAAGTAACTGGCTCCTTGGAGCTGGTCGAATAGGTCGTCGATACGAGGGAGAGGATAGCGATTTTTGATCGTGAGTTTATTGAGTTCCCTATAATTGATGCACATTCGAAATGACCCATCCTTTTTCTTCACGAATAAGACTGGAGCTCCCCAAGGTGAGAAGCTCGGTCTTATAAAGCCCTTGCTGAGCAGTTCGTTGAGTTGACCGGATAGTTCTTGCATTTCCGCGGGCGCTAGACGGTAGGGCGACTTAGCTACGGGGGTAGCTCCTGGGATTAGGTCGATTCTGAATTCAATTTGTCGTTTAGGAGGTAGGCCTGGAAGATCCTCCAGAAAGACGTCAGGAAAATCGCATACTACTGGAATGTCTTTTGGATCTTTTGATTTCTGGTTAGTGTCGACGACGTGAGCTAGAAAGGCGCGATATTCCTTGCGCAAGTATTTCTGAGCCTGAATACTAGAGATGATACAAAGGTTTGTACTTGGCTTATCTCCGTATATCACTAGGGTCTCTTGATTTGGAAAGTTCAGGCGAATGGCTTTCTCGGAACACAGGATGTCGGCGTAGTGAAGGCTTAGCCAATCCATACCAACAATGACATCCAAATTTTTGATTGAGACTGGTATAAGATCGATTAAAAAGGGGTGATCATCTAACGTGAGAGTACAACCTATATAGATTTCATTAGAGCTTTCTGTCTTCCCATTAGCCATTTCTACAACGAATGTTTCTTTTAGTGGTTGAGGGGTTTGTTTGAGAAAATGTTTAAAGTTTTGATTTATGAAGCTTCTTTCTGCACCACTATCGAATAAGACACAGGCATAAGAGTTGTTGAGAAGAAACGTACCCGTGACCACCATGGGGTCGGCTACCGCTTCATTGTGACCGATAGCAAGTAACCTTCTAGTTCCCCCAGCATTTGCAGTCTTCGGACAGTTCTTCTTAAAATGGCCCGCTTCGCCGCAGCCATAACACGTCGGGGTCACTCCCGTACCAGGAACCTGTGTAATGGGTTTGGGAGGGGCCTTGCAAAATCGGACAGTATGGCCCTTCCGTCCGCAGTTGGAACACTGCAATTCACGGCATGGACCGTTGTGGTGAAAAGGGCACTTGGGACACTTAGGCAAGTTCCCACTGTAAGCCTTCGGTGGGACTGGAGCAGCTGGTGCGGCTGGGATGGTGGCAGCATGAACCGCCACAATCTGCTGATCCCTAGAGGCGGTTTGAGTTTTCTTGCCTTTCTTCTTATCCCATCGTTTCCTCTTTCTATCAGATGATCCGGAAGATGCAGTGGTTGTTGTTACTGGAGTGGAGGAGATTTCGTGGTTGATCAGACTTTGGGCCAATTCCTTGGCGCTGTCGAAAGTGGTAGGGCGTGAGGCCAGAACATTTCCTCGATACGGGGGCATTAAACCCCAGATGTAGCGTTCAATCTTCTTGTTTTCAGAGGGGATCATGTTGGGACACATAGCCGCCAAGTCGCAAAACCTGGCCGTATAAGCCATTATGTCGGTCCCCTTCATCTTGAGGTTCCAGAGTTCTTCCTCAAGCTTCTGAACTTCGCCCCTAGGGCAGTACTCTCCTCTCATAAGATCCTTTAGAGTGTCCCAGCCCATGGCATTTGCTGTGACCAAGGAGAGTGCGTTGACATGGCCATTCCACCATGATAAAGCTCTGTTAGTGAGGGTAGCAGTAGCGAACTTGATTTTGCTCTCTTCGGGACAAGAGCACATCTCGAACACAGCTTCGGTTCTTTCGAACCATTGGGATAATGCCAGAATTCCTCCGGTTCCATCAAAGAAAGCAGGTTTACAATTCATGAAGTCCTTATAAGTGCATCCCTGCACTCGCTGGTGGACTTCACCGAATCTAGAATTTCCACCGCTCGCATCGCCCGAGTTCATTTGGGCCATGGCTGTTGTTACAGCCGCAGTCACAGCCGTTTGGAACAACACCAGATCGAACTGAGGAGGAGGAGGTGGTGGAGGAGGGGTTTGAGTTTCAGGTCTTCCTCTGTTGGGACGCTTTCGTGGAGGCATCCTTTACTGGAAGATCATAGAAACGATAGCAATAGTAAGAGCCTATTGCGAACAAGAATAGAGTGTTTCATGGATTAAATCAACATAATCCAAGACCAGGGTAAGAATTATAGTAATCATCTGCCAATATTCTGGTATTAATGATGCAATCAGAAGTTCATGAAAATTGACCTAGCAGTAGGTCTTACATCACACCATAGAGAAAATGTTGGCAGTTTAGAGGTTCAACTAGAGTACTTTTAAACTAGGAATGTTTACATACAAGAGATTTATGGAACATAGAGGTAAAAGGCTAGTCCTTTAAACAAAAGGGGTGAGGTAACTAGATGTCTTCTACTGGCGACGATTGCTTGTCGGGCGAACCCTCAGATCCTCTAATTGACGCATAACTTCTTGAAGGTGTCGATCATGAGTCCTTTGGCGTGCTCGGAGTTCCCTAACTTCAGCTCGGGATGCAGCCAGCTGATGCTGCAGAGCCTCGTTAGTCCTCAGTGTCCTGTCCATGGCTTCTTCGAGTTGACGAATGCGAACAGTGTTGAGGTTTGAGTTAGCATCCACTTCTACAACTCGACCAATAGCAGCTTGACTTTGCTCAACATTCCTGGCAATTCTTCGGATCATGATGGGCAAAACCCGATCTGCTGATCCCCCTTCTCTTATGTTGTAGAAACTTCGGTCTCCATTATAAGGTAAAGGCTGACCCTGCTCCTCGCTCCATCGACGCAAGGATATTGCCCACATAGGAGTGGGGCCCTGAAATGCCGGTCGGGGGTAAGGGTTCTAGGCATCAGGAGGTTGGTTGTTGACTTCCGGCTCGGAGCTCGAGCTATCCGAGAAGCCTTCAGCATGATGATCATCCAAAGGAATAGGGTGATCGTCGTCTGACTCCTCTTCGAGCCATCCTCCATTGCCCTGGTTCGGAAAGTACAGATCACCGGGTAGATGGAAGCCAGCCATGCTATCTACGCGAGAAAGGGGGAAAGAAGATTAATAGACGTACTATTCTAAGATACTTGTAGGAGGAATCATTACCAGTTGACCCAATACTTGCATAGTGCATACCGATTACATGTAATCGAAGCAAGATAGTCCTTCGAATAAACCACCCTAACTTCAAACCCCCAATCAAACAAGAACAGGGAATGAAACAAAGGCTGCAGATTCTGAGTCTATAGCGCCCCAATCACACGTAATCGTGGTGTATCCACTTAGCAACTATTGTCCTACTAGTAACGACCCTTGATGTTAACACATACGTATAATCTAGAGATACAGAATACTCCTATAGTATTCTCATGTTAGCGTTATTGTGGTATTGTTGGTAGGTTTTAGACTTGTTGCAACATCACAACCGAACTTAGGCACATGCTAGTCACCCTCAGGAAAACGTAGTTGATCAGGCTACATCATCCTGAATGTGACCATATGTCTCTAAACCCAATTGTGCTGCCCAACAATCTTAATACTTTTTTTTTTGTTCTAGGATGATACTGATTCCTGTGTTTCATAGTGATGTGTGTATATATATACTTAGTTAAATCTTTTAGATACTTAATAGTATATATTTTTGATCAGAGTGTTTTAGTCCCGAAGTGTTTATAGTTCGTATATCTTTTATAGGTTGATATACTTGATTCACTATAAACAATGCTCTGATACCAATCTGTCACACCCCAAAACCGATAACGGCGGAATACGTTTCGGGGTGGATGACGTAGTGAACAGTATCATTACAATTGCATAATAGTGAAAACAAGAAACATACAACCATTGCATTTACATAGCATTTTAATTACAAGTGTGATTTGTAATGTTTAACAATCACTCAAAAGTAATTCAAAAATAAGAGATGGGTCTTGTGTGCTCCACCTTCTCCAAAAATGCCGCGTCTGTACCTGTCTATCTTTGACCTGAAGATACAAGTTATTTTGAAAACAATTATCAGCATAAAGCTGGTGAGTTCATAAGAGTTTAGTGTGAGTTTTAGTATACAAAGCATTAGTGTTAAAAATGCATCATTTACGTTCATAAGTAGTAGAAACTTAGAAAATCCCATATTTTCCAGAAAATACATTGTAAGTGACAATCTATGAGAAGTATGCATTCTTTGTTTCTTTGAAAACAGTATATTGTAAAAATACATTGGCAAATCTCCAAATAACAAACGTGATAGGATAAGTTAAGCCCGTGATCAATGATAGAGGTGCGAGCTCCCTTTGGTGATAGATACTTACTTACTTCGGGATGTAGTTTAGCCTTTAGTGTATAATTTTAGAGTAGTTGTAGTGTATTCCTTGTATATTACTAGTAGTGAGGATAATAGAGTATCCCATGACCTTCCTGGTCATGCATAGTGAAGTGAAGTAGTGGCATCCCTGGGCCTGTACGGCACGGACTGAGTTAACAGTCGGGATGTAGTAGCGTCTGCCCCGTATAGATCTATACATGTAGAGTCGTCTTGCTGTTGGAAAACTCCGGGCGTAGTGGATAGCGAATAGAGTATCTCGTAGTGGGTTGGTATATTATTGTTTGTTTAGTGTTTTCTCTATTGTTATAGTGTAGTACTCTTTTAGTGTTGATCATAGTGTATTCTCTTCTTAGTGTATCGTCTAGTAATAGTGGTTATTATAGTGTAGATAGTAATGATTCTAGCGAGTAGCAACTGCAGCAATCGTAACCATACCTATTATGGTTATCTTAGTGGGGATGGTTCTTAGCACGTTAGTGACTTTATTGTTAAGTGAAAGCAGTAACATTTGTACCCCATACTGATATACAGATATATATGACTAAGAAATCAACGACAGTCGGACGGATAACTACTACCCTAAGCCCACAATCAAACAAGAACAGGAAATAAGGCGAGATATCGGTCCTAAGTCCTCCAAGTCTTACTTATATAAATATATCAGAGTGGTTACATTTTATAAGTAAATTGATTAAGTAAAAGTATTTTCCCAAAAGAACATTTAAATTTTAAATCACTGCTAAAAAATAATTTGAAAAGGGTACAACTCATTTTTAAAGCATAGGGACAAATCACATGTGATTTGAACTAAGGGTAGTAAATCACATGTGATTAATCCTCGTATTGCGGAATTTGTTCTGTAAAACTTTACATAATTCATTGTAAGCAACTTGTATCTCCCCCCTAAAACATATAAAACATTTGAAAGGTTCATTAAGGGGTATGAACTCACCTGAAGTTGCGGAAATCGGGTGAATCGGGTAAATCGGGTAATAGTGTCGATTGAGCGTTTGGTACCAAATAACCACTTGAGCACCTTTTAGGACCCTAGTGTCATATGAAATATGTATTTTGCAAGAAGTTAATCATCTTATGCTTTACATTATAGAATTTGGACATTCTAGTGTCGTTTTCGGGGTTTTAAGGCCTAGAAAGGGTCCCCGGGAGTGGTACAAGGCCATGGATGATTTATGGGAGGGTCCTTGGGTTCACTTCCTTAGAGTTTATGGCCTAAAAGCCATCCATTGGGAGTTTACGGCCGTAAGCCCCCTAGGCTTGGCCGTAAACTCAAGTGATGTCCCAAAGTGTATGTTTAAGGCCTTATATCACTTCCTTAATTTAGTGGTGTGTGTTTTGGACCAAGAGGGAAGGATTAAACATCTAAATTTGTGATATTTTTGGGGAGTTTACGGCCAAGACTTGTTCTTGGGCCGTAAACTCCTATAAGTCCTTCAAGATGAAGGTTTTACTTGTACAACATGGTCCCAAATGGCTTAGAAAAATCCTAGAAGGCCCTATAGTGAGTTTGGAACAATTTGGCATACATTTTTGGGGAGTTTATGGCCCAAGAACATCCTTGGCCGTAAACTCTTCATTTGGTGTCAAAATGAGGTGTTTAATGGTACAACACACTTCCAAAGACCTTAGATAAATTCCTTACATGCATTAGGGTAGTTTAAGGGCTTGTTTGACACAATTTCTTGGGTGTTTACGGCCCAAGCCTAAGCTAGGCCGTAAACTCCTCTTTTTGGCCTCAAATGGAGTTGTTTGATGCATCTAAGTGTTCCTTGGAGTCATGTCTAATTTACCTAACATCCTAGAAGTGTTTTTGGGGCTTAAAACATGGATTTATGGGGTGTTTGAGGTGTTTACGGCCTAAGCACATGCTTGGGCCGTAAACTCCTTTTTAAGCATCATTCTCTTGTGTTTTAAGGTCCAAACTCTTCTAGTTATAAGCCTTAATTAGTATACTAACATACAAGAAGGAAAAACTTGGTCTTTGGCTTGGATTTGGGGGTTTACGGCCTAAGGAGCTTCTTAGGCCGTAAACTCCTCTTTGAACCTTGATTCCTATGGTTTTTGGCCCTCAAATTCAATGAAGCATGTCTAGAATAAGATAGGGGATGAGTACTTACGTTTGGAAGTCGGAAATTAGCTGGATCGGGGCCGATTTCGAGTCTAGAGAGAGAAAGTAGAGAGAGAATGTGGGTGTGTAGTAATTGGGTGTTCAAATGTTGTGCACACCCATTGCATATGTTTTGGGAAACGCACCCGATACACGGCTTCCCGATGTTTAAAATTAACTGGGTTAAAACTTTTTACCCGGGTGAAGTGGTTGAAAAGGTAAAACCACTCTATTAGGTTAAACTAGGGTTAACACATATGAGTTATATTACTTATGATAATATTAAGTCATCCATAGACTTAGATATTCGGATTTTGACGGTTCCAAATGTTACATAATTAACGTATGGCGACACGTTCCGTTAGTGAAAATGGGGTTTGTAACGGAATTAGATTTGGGGTTGTCACAGGCAGGGAAGTTATAGTTCAGAAAAGGTTAATAATGAACCGAAGGTTGAAGAGCCCAAGAAGGAACCGAAAGCAGATGGTGATTCTGGAGTAAGTTGTTACTACTGTGGAGGGAAAAATCACTATGCTAAGGATTGTGTCCTCAAAAAGATGGCTGAAAAAGATTAGGAAAAGGATGAGGAAGCTTTGCTACAGAAAAAGCTTGATGAGATGAGGAAGAAGAAATCTACCGCTAACCCTTCCATGAATGCTCTTATTGTGCAGGGTTCGGTTGCTGATGACGAGTTCGGTGGAGTGGAAGTTTGGTCAACCGACTCTGAAGACGATGAAGTGAGGAAGCCTTCTCATGGAAAGGCTTGCGTGGCAAAGGAGGAGAGCAGTGGAGGAAGGTGCTTCATGGTGTCCGATGTATCTCAGATGAGGGGATACAACACTGATGGTGGAAGCAATGAACCGAAGGAGCAGCAGGATATGTGCTTTACGGCCAAACCGCTCAGCGTGCAGTTCAACGAGCTCGATGAACTGATCAAGAAGGTACAATCGGTTTTCGTTTCATTTAAAGTACCACAATCCTCATATGAGAAAGAACTAAAAAATGTTAATACAAGAATTTCTCATCTAGATAGTAGTTTAACTCAAACTCGAGTCACCAATTCTAACCTAACTGATCAATTAAGTAGGGTGTCATCGAAGAGTGAGGAGCGGCGCATGTGGATCGAGTTGAAGGAGTCTAAATTAGTTAAAATAAAAGACGAAAACATTTATTTACAAAGAGACAATTTAAAGTTGTTAAAATAGCGGAATGTTTTTTGTTTAATTGCAAAACGTCTTTATTCTAATATTACTCAGCTTCACTTGGACTGTGAAATAGGCCAAAAGATCCATCGCATGATTTTTCCCTTCCTTGAGTTTAAGGAGGATGAAATCGATGCTGAAGCTTATAATTGTGAGAGTGTGATATCATCTGATGACATTAATCCGACCTACATGTATGGACTGGACAAAATAGAATCTTTCATTAAATCCAAGGACCACAAGGACATGCTTAAAAACCTTTTGGATGAAAATGATAGACTTAAACTGAGAACCGAAACTATACAAAAGTTTGACTCTTTAAACGCCAACTTGAGCTCAGAAAACAAAATTGATGTTGAAAATGCATCTGAGCTTAATGAGGACGACAACATGAGTGAAATTTCTGTAGAGGACACGGTTGACTGCTCAGAATTTGTAAAAAAACGAACCTGAAAACCACAAGAATCTAATCTCTGAAAATTCTGTGGAGTTCGCTCGATTGTCCCAACAAAAATCCCCGATCTTAGCAGAGAAAGCGATTGTATATCAAAAGGTCAGGACCTCTCCAAATCAAGTGTACAAGGTCACTGGAGTAACCGAACATCAGACCGCTGAACTCACAACTATCGTAAACGAAGACAATGCTGATGGCTGTGATGAGTACTTCTGGTCAGCTCCAATAGATAATGCAAATGAAACGGTAGGCTTATCAGAAAGAACCTCATGGATGAGTAAAGGTAGATACATACCAGAACCCTTGAATAAGCCAGATAATTTCGATGAGCCAAGTACTAGTGGTACGAAAGACATTCCTCAAGTGAATGGAAGTTTGGCAAAAGAAGACATTCCCTCTAGTTCCTCAGTTCAAAGTGAAACTCCTACAGTTCAAAGTGAACCAGCCAAGGAGAAACCGAAAATAAAAGCCAATATTCATCATCAACCGAAGCAGATGAGGAATAAGAAACGTGAAAGGAACCAGAGATACATGAAGAATCTCTCTGAAAGGAAACAATTCTGGCAATCCCAAAATGCATATTTCTCACATCAAGATAAGAATCTGAAGTTTGAGAACAATCCTGTCAAAAAGCATGAGAGCCACAACAACCGGAAGCCAAGGTTCGGTTTAGAAGAAAATACCAATAGAAAGCAAAGGCTCGGTTCTGAGAATGACTCCAACCGAAAGCATAGGTTCGGTTCAAAGAACTGCTCCAACCGAAAGCAAAGGTTCATTTCAGAAGTCAAAAGAGATCAAAACTCCAAGGTCAGTCCCACCAATGATCAAAAGCAAAAGGGCCACCTAGAGTCTCCAGCCAAGAAGTCATCTCAATCTAAGCACACTCCTTCTCATTCATCTAATTCTTCTAATTCTTCCAATTCATCTCCATCTTGTTCTAAAGCTCATTCTGTTCGTTCTCAAAAATCTCATTCGTCAGCTGAACAAAAAGGCAAACAGAAGGTTAATGCATCCAATCCAGAGTCTAAACCGAACGCACCTAATCCTAATAAAATAAAAGTCTTTACCATCAAAAAGAAAGATGAAACAACACTTATAAAACGAACATATCTTGTTGACATCTCTCTTACTATTCGTGTTCTTATGAAAAGCTCACGTGGACCCAAGAAACTTTGGGTTCCTAAATCTGCTTAATTTTTGCAGGCTATAAGTGACGACCAGTTCGACGAAGAATGGTACATCGATAGTGGCTGCTCGCGTCACATGACAGGAAGGAAAGAAGAGCTCAGGGAATACAGGTCTCTTTCAAACGGTGGCAACGTCAAGTTCGGAAACAACTCTTTCGGCACCATAAAGGGATACGGAATGATAACTAATGGTGATTTTACTATAAGGAAGGTGGCTTATGTGGAAGGACTACAACACAACCTCATCAGTGTATCTCAGCTTGTTGGAGGTACAGGTCTCAAAGTCTCATTCGACGATGAAGGTTCTGAAATTATTAAGAAGAAGACGAAGAAAGTAATTCTCAAATCAGAGCGTAAGGGTGAAATGTTTCCTCTAAACCTTAAACCTATCAAAGGAAACCCAGCTATATGCTTGTTATCAAAAGCTCAATCTGACGAAAGCTGGTTGTGGCACCGAAGATTCTCTCATCTCAACTTTAAAGATATCAACAAACTTGTCACTGGAGGTCATGTTCGAGGCCTTCCATTGCTCAAGTTCGACAGAGATCATTTGTGTGCTGCATGCGAAATGGGGAAGCAGAGTCGTCAAAGTCATCCATCTATAATTAACACAAAAGTTGTTGAACCACTCGAATTACTTCATATTGATTTGTGTTATCCATCAATTATCGAAAGCATCGGTGGTAGCAAGTATATTCTTGTTATTGTTGATGACTTTTCACGATTTACATGGGTGTTCTTTCTAAAACTCAAATCTGAAGCGACTCATAAGCTGAAAGTGTTCATCAAGCAGATTGAAGTACAGCTCAAGAAGGTCGTTCGCAACATCAGAAGCGACAATGGTCTGGAATTCAAGAACAGGGAATTTGAAGAATTTCTAGCAGAAAAGGGAATAAGTCACAACTTCTCAGCTCCCTACACACCTCAACAGAACGGAATTGTCGAAAGACGAAACCGATCTTTGTGTGAAGCTGCCCGAACTATGCTAAGTTTCGCTTCCTTACCTCTTTACTTTTGGGCTGATGCAATTTCTGCTGCTTGTTTTACACAGAACAGGTCTTATCTCAACAAACGATTCACGCTCACACCATACGAGATTCTCAACAACAGAAAGCCCAATGTGAAATTTTTCCATGTGTTCGGCTCACGGTGTTTCATCTTTAACTCTAAAGAACACCGCAACAAGTTCGATGTCAAAGCCGACGAGGGAATCTTTCTGGGTTACTCTCTCATTTCCAAAGCATACAGAGTCCTAAACAAGCGTTCGAGAAAAATCGAAGAGACCTATTACGTGACTTTTGACGATAGCTGTGTCAAAAAGCTACAGGCCAAAGAAGACACAGCTGGGGAAATCTTTCCTCAAACTGGCCAAGTCACAGTCTCAATCGCTAATCTATACGAGAAGTTTCTGGAGCTATTTCACGAACCAGAGAAAGCCACTCTCTCAGAAGCAGGCACAGCAGACAACAAGGTAGACCACATGAAGCAAATTGTCGAAGAAGCTGCCAGGAGAATGAATGAAGGAGGATCGAATTCTGATGAACCTCCATCCAACGTTGCTTCAGTCGAGGGGGAGCCAAGCTCACATGTCGAGGGGGAGCCAAGCTCACATGTTGAGGAGGAGCCAAGCTCTACAACTGCTACCGAAAGTCCAACTGCAACCGAAAGTGCTTCTCCAACCGAAGGTGCATCAACGCCTGAAAGTCCAGCACCACAAGAAACCTCTGAACCTCAAGTTTCTCATAGCTCATCAATCGAGGGGGAGCATGGTGATATGTCACTTGACTACGAAAGCCAATCAGAGCCAGAAGAAATGATCAATGCTGAACTAGACCCAACCTTTGATCCAAACTATCCTCCTCTTACCAAATGGACCAGAGATCATCCTATCTCTCAGGTGGTTGGTGATGTCTCCGAAAAGGTTCTGACCCGATCACAACTGAAGGCAAAACAGACATCCTTATTTTCAAAGGTTGAGTTTTGTATGTTTAACTCATTCGTATCAAAAGTTGAACCGAAGACAGTTAATACTACTCTCGATCACTCCGATTGGGTTCAAGCGATGCAAGACGAACTGAACGAATTTGAAAGGAACAAAGTCTGGCGCCTCATTCCAACTCCTCCAGATGCCTCGGTTGTTGGTCTCAAATGGGTCTTTAGGAATAAAATGGACAAGGAAGGGAATGTAATAAGGAACAAAGCTCGTCTGGTAGTAAAGGGGTATTGTCAGGAGGAAGGGATTGATTATGAAGAGACATTCGCTCCCGTAGCTAGGCTGGAATCTGTTAGAATATTTCTTGCTTACGCTGCCCACAAAAACTTTGAAGTTTTCTAAATGGACGTCAAGTGTGCATTTCTTAATGGAGAACTCGAAGAAACCTTGTATGTGGAGCAACCTCCTGGGTTCGTAAACGCAAAATATCCAAATCATTGCTACATTCTGGATAAAGCTGTGTATGGCCTCAAACAAGCTCCGAGAGCCTGGTATGAAACGCTAACTAAATTCTTAAAGATGTCTAAATTCAAACAAGGTTCGGTTGACCCAACCTTCTTTCGCAAAAAGGAAGGTAACCACCTTATGATAGTTCAAATTTATGTCGATGACATCATCATTGGCTCTACGAATCCCAGCTTAACAGCTGAATTCAGAAAGCTGATGGAGACTAAATTTGAAATGAGCTCAATGGGTCCTATTAACTTTTTCCTTGGTTTAAATATTAGACAGGGATCCAAAGGCATCTTTATCAATCAGGAAGCTTACACGAAGACTCTCCTAGCAAAGTTTGGTATGATGGGAGACTCCAAAGTCAAAGTCCCAATGGCATTCGGCACCAAGCTAACTCCATCTCTAGACAAACCGGCTGTGGATATCACACTCTATCGCCAAATGATAGGCTCACTAATGTATCTGACTGCTAGCAGGCCTGACATCATGTTTTCTGTGTGTTATTGTGCTCGATTTCAGGCAAACCCACGTGAACCTCACATGCTTGCAGTGAAGAACATTTTACGCTATCTCAAGCGAACCACCTCCTTAGGACTATGGTATCCTTCAAACTCAGGCTTCTTCGTTCAAGCCTATTCAGATGCTGACCCTGGAGGATGTGGACTCGACAGAAAAAGCACCACTGGTGGTTGTCAATTCCTTGACGGGAAGTTGGTTAGCTGGCAATCCAAGAAACAAACGTGCGTGTTGTTGTCTACTGCCGAAGCAGAATACATAGCCGCTGCATCCTGCACCTCTCAAGTGATTTGGATCCAGAGTCAACTCCGAGACTATGGACTCAATATGAAGAAGATCCCATTATATTGTGACTCTGAAAGTGCAATTAGGATCTGTCATAACCCAGTGCAACACTCTAAAACCAAACACATAGCACTGAGGTATCACTTCATCAAAGATCATGTGGAAGATGGAAACGTCGAAGTACACTTTGTCAGAACCACTGATCAACTGGCTGACGTCTTTACCAAAGCTCTTCCTGAAGCATCATTCAACAGAATACTGCAAGGGCTAGGTATGATGGAATCAGAATCAGTACCTCAAACTACCTCTCAACCTTAAACGTAAGAAGCGAACTTGACCGAACGTTCAGGTTCGGTTACATAATCTGACTCGCTCATCACTACAAAGGTAGTTTTCTTGGTTGTATATTTCTTGTACAAAGTTGTTTATCTTATTGTCAAAAGAATATTCTGATTGCATGTCTCAATTCCTTGGTTTTCTAAAAATTTTCAAAACCGAAACCTACCGAAGGTTCGGGTTCCGTTTTTCAAAATTTTCTTGAACCGAAACCAACCGAACTCCCGGGTTCGGTTTTTCAAAATTTTCTTGAACCAAATCCAACCGAACGCTCGGGTTCGGTTTTTCAAAATTTTCTTGAATCGAATCCAACTTTCTTCTTCATCACGACATTCTGAGGTGTCGTTTCTCCAGTTATGGATTCTTATCACCAAATGGGCGATGGATAAGTTGGATATTCCCACTGCTGATGGTGCATCCAAGTTTTCGTTCATTGGCTCTATTCCGGAGACAATGTATGGCAATGTTCCCTCTGACAGCAGGCTCATCCGGACGATTAAGGAGTTCAAAGCGACTGGACCTAGGCAACTTACACCGGAAATGCTAAAGTCCATCCATGATGCTGACAAACCGGTTAACAGGGGCAAAAAGGCGGAAAAAGGGAAGCAAGTGTCTAAAGCTCC
The DNA here is from genome assembly GCF_002870075.4 of Lactuca sativa. NCBI lineage: Eukaryota > Viridiplantae > Streptophyta > Magnoliopsida > Asterales > Asteraceae > Lactuca > Lactuca sativa. The sequence goes on from NC_056626.2 coordinate 194,027,081, forward strand.
TAAAGGTCCTTCTCCTAAGAAGAGGAAACAAACAAAACCTGCCCAGTCACCGCAGCCAAAGAGAAGGAAGACTCAACCGAGGCGAAAGCTTCTCATCCCTTCTTCTTCGAGTGACTCCGAAGGCGAGAGTTCGGATTCGGACGGCTCTCAACGAGGCGAAACCCCTCCAAGAGGCAACACCCTACCCCGATCTCCTACCCCAGACATGGAAATCCATAATTCACCCATTCCTTCACCCACTCAAATAATCCATACTTCCATTCCCACCATAAACCCCACTACCAATATCCCTCCAACATCATTCCCTATACCACCACCCATTTTCACAACTGTAACCGAAACACCACCCGTAACCGAACCTACCCACACTCAACCACCACCCGAAACTACCCCAACCAACACTCAACCTGAACCTACAAAAACCACCACACCTCCAGCTTCACCACCCCCACCATCTCCAGATCATGCCTCTGATGGAGATAACCCGTTTCTTGGCGGTCAAAACATGACCTTCGATTCGGTCTACTTTAGTCCGTTTCAGGTTCAAAGTGACGAAGAGGACGATGCTCCAGTGACAAAGAAGCATCTTAAGGAGCTAAACGAGAAGGTTGACTTACTTCTTGCTTCTTCTTCCAACAACCAGTCCTCTCTCTCTCTGAAGCCGCTCTTCAGAAGATTGTTGATGCCTTCTCCAGGGCTCAGCATGATTCTGTAGCTTCAGCCACAGCCGCCATAGACGCCTCTACAAAAGCCTGTGAGGCAGCGACCGCAAAAGTCGATAAACTATTCTCAGACGCCTCTTCCCTGTTGAAGTCCTTACAGGAGAGCGCTGATGCCACCAAGACAACTTTGGAACCAATCGTTCAGCAATTGGCAAAGTTCGTCTCAACAGAGTTACAGTCATTCGCTAACCTTCGCCAATCCATTAGCGATGACAACTCGGCCCTTCGTGCCTCCATTGATGAGCGCCTCGCTAAGCTTCAAGAGGATCTCGCAGCTCAAAACTCATTAATGGACGTTCTGGCAAGCAAAACCACCGCCCTCAAGGTCAAGAGCACTCAGCTTTCAAACTCACAACAATAGCTTGAAGCTCTTCGATCCGAAAGGGATGTCATAAAAACATGTGTTTCGGATGTACACGCTGCCCTATCTAACATCCTAGAAGCACACGATCCGATTCTCAAATCATTCGGTGAGGCGAACCCTTACTGAAAACTTGCTCCCGCCATGGACCTTCTCAGTAAAATCGAAGGCTTACCTAGTTTCGTGTCCATTCCGAAACAAGGGGGAGAAGTGAAGTCCGGATCGAAACCACCTCCTTCCTCCAAAGCTACTCACACAACCGAACCACCTCCAACTGGTCAAACTTCGGGTTCGGGTGTCAAGGATAAAGGGAAGAACATTGCTGAGGAAGAAGATGAAGATGAAGATAAAGAAACCATTGCGGACATGTTGAAACGTAAAAACAGTCGCAATGTTGATGATGATATCAATCGTGTGGCGCAAGAGGCTGAAGAAGCCGAACGCAAGAAGAAAGAAGCCCATGATCTCCTTGAGAGCAGGAAGACTCTCTTCCCTGCCTGGACTCGGGAGCGAATGATTAAGGAGGCCATAGATACTCCTAGCATCCTATGGCTCGAGCCGGTGATCTCCTTCGACTGCTATAATTCTGTCGATTCGCAGTTCGACATGTCGTTGACTCGAAAGGCGTTTATCTTCCACGCCTTCTCCAATATTTTTGAAGTCCCTCATCTGAACCCTGAGGTTGATAGGGAGTTGATCGAATTCTATCTGAAGGCTGCTCGTCCTCAGTATCTAACATGGAGCGCCCAGAAGATAGTGAATGTTCGGGTATTGAAGCCTTATACCGAAGGAAGATTCATCAATGTTCGGTTCAAGGTGATTCGAGGGTCTGCAAGAACTGAATATCTTATATCCCTGGCAGATCTACCGAACCTAAATCCTCATGATTGGATCGTCTTGCATAACATCCTCTTGATGAATGAAGCTGAATATGGTCCGATTATAGACCATCTCAAAAGGATGTTAGTCTGTTACATCATGGAGGTAGCCCTAATGGATCAGGAGGTAGCCACTGTCTTCAAGAAGAAACCGAAGATAGCTCCTGTGGGATCGGCCAGTGATCTCAATCAAATGAAAATGGGCAAGATCGACCCGAGATGCAATTCGGTCATGTTCACAAGAGCAGAAGGACAGAAATGTCTCTTTGCTTTAGCTGACAAACATCTTTACACCACTGCTTGTCTAGAGCACGTGTTGTCGATCATCCAAAGGTGTAAAGAGAATGCAGCGGATGATGTTAAATACTTCAACGATATGATCCAATGGTACATTAGGTTTAGACAGACGATACTGGCTCTTATCTCGCGTCTGTTTAATACTGTGAAGAAGAAAGTACCTGCCACCGCTGCTGGCCCAAGTAACAAGTGAAGATCTCGCTCTAATTGACGGAAAGGGGGAGATTGTTGGGTTAAAGATTCTTTTGAAGATTGCGTCATTGGGCTCGACTGTTAGTCCGTTTATTTTGTACTCCGTTTCGGGCCTGTCCAACCGAGAGCCTGTTAGGTTTTTTATATAAATATATGCTTGCATGCATAATTAGGTTAACGATCCAGAATACAATAGAGAGAATTACGATAGCTTTGATTTTCTTTATCGTTCCTTGTAAACCTTTTAACCCTCTACAGTTGATGTTCTTGATCGAGCTCTTCTGAGGATTTAAGTTTAATCATTCGACTCGTTTGATTCATTCTTGACTTGTTCTTTATTTTCGTGTTCTTGCTGTTTAATCATTATTTTACCTGTTTAAGATCTAATCGATCTTCAAGATTAAGTTTTAATCTCATCACAAAGGGTCCATATGTTTTATTGCCAAAGGGAGGGACATTGGTTGCGAAGCTGTCCGATTCACCTGAAAGGTCATAAGGTTGATCAAGTCAAGAGGTTTGACTCTACTTTGGGTAAAGTCCACTGTCTAACTCTATTAAGTTTCTATTTGGAGATTCTTATTACATAATGTGAATGGGTCACATGTTGATGGTTTTAAGAATCAAAGAAAGGATAGGAAGCTTAAAAGAAGTATATGCTGATTCTGATTGCGAAGGTGGGTTTCGATCGCATGGTTCGGTAATCAGAATTTTGAGTTGTTGCTTAAGAGTTATAATATATTGCTTATGAATAGATAAGAACAAGGTTTTCATGTGGATTGTAAGGATAAGTTTTTCCGCAAAGTTTTAAAATAAAAGAAAAAAAAAGGGTTTTAATTTTATTTATTTTAAAAATATCCTTACAATCGCATCTGTGGAAAAATGTTGCTTATTTGTTTTCAGTAATAGCAATATTGGAAAGTGGATTTGATTCTTTCATTTGTGGTTGTGTCTAAATTTACCAAATGAAGAAAGTTTTTCATCACCCAAGTTTCAATTGGACAGAAACTTGGAATCATACAAGTTGTATTGTATGATGAATGAGAATTTTCATCTTTGAAAATTAAGACTAATTCTTTGATCACATGTATATGTGAGTCAATTGAAGGACTAAGGAATTAGGTACACTGGGTGTGCGCTGGGCAAGGTCCACCACAAAGATTGATTTGTCATGATTTACTAAAGATTAGTAAATATGATTATACTTATGAGGTTAAGTATAATTCTGTAACATTGGAAAGGTTACAATGTATGACAAAACAAATGAGAAGAATCAAATTAGGCAGAAAGATAAAAGTTTCTCAAATCTGAAAGGATGGGAGAGTACTTTAGTATCGTATTTCATGATCATCTTAATGATTATGAAACCATATCACAAATTCATACTCTAAGGACGTCTTAGTGCATTGTTATGGCTAAGAAGAGAGGTCATGAATTGTTGGATTGGTTAAAATCAAGAAGATGAGTCATACTTCGTTCCAATACAATTCTTAGAGTCATACTCCAAGATTGTAACTTTGAGTGACATAAAGGAAGATTTATTAACACTAGTCAAATGTAAGAGTAAAATGTTTTCTACTCTTGTACATTTGAGATTGGTAAGTTGTGATGTCTTGGATGAGACAAAGACCAACTAAGACCAATTGTGTGAAGTGTTAGTCTTGATAAGAATCCGCACTGTCCCTTGAATATTTATTTTGTCAAGGAATGGTTCTTGACTGGGGAAACTTATATGTCAAGGGGACAGTGGGAGCCTTAAAGCTCCTGAAAAAGTTTCAAGATTTAATCAAGAGTAAAACCTGTAATTTATCACTAGCACACGACTTAAGGTTTGCAACCTATCATTTTGACATAATTCTTATTTCTGTACCTACTTCAAATAAGTTGAATTTGCATGTGAGTTATCAGAGTTCAACTTGAAAGCATTGGTGGGCCTTGTGCTACCAAGGTGACAAGAAACTAAGACTGAACAAGTTTAATCCATGTAAGGCTGAATTTGTCACTAACCTTATCTTGTGATTATGGTTTTGACAAATTCACATGGATAAGAACTCATACACTATAAAATCTAAGTGTCATAAGGTTTCTCTCCAATTCATGAAAATGATGGTGAGGAAACGCTTTCACTAAGTATATTTTACGTAGATATCAATTGTGTTATTTGCATTTTCAAAAGTCGTTAGTGGAGCGCGTGTGGTTAACCGGCACACTTACATGGACTTATGAGAAATGGAAAATTCCTAAGCAGTTGAGACTATGATTACGGCATCCCTTTTCATAGTTCTGAAAATTGTTTAGACACACATGTGAGCTATCTAAGAAAGGGTGTATGAATCTAAATTTCAGAAGTCCAGCAAATTTCTGGAAATATGTCAGAGCTAGTGAGAGCATAAGTGTTATGTTGATAATCATCATGTTAGTGGGAGCATGATTATTACGTTTAGTGTTGCAAGTTAGCAATGTTAATTATAGAAAACAAAGTTTCAATTCGTGAAGTTGCAGGGGTTGAAAAGTTGTTTTGCTATAATTAAGGGAGAGGAAATTATACTTCGTTTCAATTCTAAAGCTTAGATTGAGATTTTAATCATCTTTAGTCAAGGATATATGTATGAATTTTATGTCTGAATGGTTCGACTTAAGGAAATTCTATATATATTGCATTTTCAAAATTCGATTATGATTACGGCATCCTTCTTCATAGTTAAATTTTGAAAACATGGCAAATAAAAAATATTGTAGCAAAGGACTGGTCTAGTATCATGTCTTTATGTCAAACATCATGAATCGTGTCCCATATGCTTCGGATATAGGATCGATTGCATGTGCTATAATATTCATCTTTTCTAAATTTTCCAAATGCTCAAGGCATTGAGAAGGGAAAAGTCTAGAACTGGATATGACTAAAGTGATTAAGCAATTGTCGAGGACAATCTGAGGTTCGCCAAAGATTGGTTGCTCAGGGAAAGTTGGAAGTATGATGTAAGTTGTCGGAAAGGACCATATTGACATATTCTGAAAAGAAGTAACTCTTGTTCGGAAGTGATAGTCAAAATGGGGCTATGGAAATGTCTCCATAGGTGGAAGTTATTCAATCTATGTAAGATTAGAAAACCTTAATGCAAGAAGGATGTTCAAAGCAATGTACTTTGAATATGAGACCTCCGTTCCATAGAAGTTGACCTTCTTTGGAATACTCTGTAATGACTGGTGACAAGGTTTTGGTGACTTTGTGCATAATCATTACAAGAGAAACATTGCATAAAAGTTTAAAATCTAACAGATTTTTTTTTGGTAAATGATAGGAATCGGGGATTCTCACATTTACAATAAGGATTTGGGATTGTGAAATGAGTATCAATGGAATCATGTTCAATTGATCTACATCACAATGTAAGGATCATAGACAAACATAGTGTGCATACTTGGAGTATGGCATAACTATTGTTTAGAAAAACAAAGTGTACATGCTAGGAGCATGAGACGACTGTTGTTTTTATTCAAGTCTTAAGTTGATTGTTTGAAACATTATACAATGAATAATGTGTAATCAATATGGTGATAAATAAAAGGTGGTTCTATTTATATTCAAAAGGGTTCTGAGACCATATTGGATTCGATTACTATTGTGTTTCACTTTGCATGTTTTGACTTCCAAAATAGCTAGGTTATTCTTTCCGAATGACTAAGTTATTTAAACACTCCACAGTCGTTCATATGTTGGAAGTAGATATGAATCAAGACTGTCATGAATCGAGTTTGTAGATGGCTAAATGGGTTTAGTCATAGCAATGGTTGCTACAACATTCATGAGTGCTCATAAGTTATGAGTATTGGAATAAACCCACGCTCACTTGTATCACTTCATGGAATTTATCTCGAGTGATCGTGAGACGGTAATATCATATAAATCTTCAAACCTAGAGATATGAGTTGTTACCTATGAGTTGGTTGTGCATTGATTGCAAGTAAACACATCAGTAACTTGATGTTATAAAACGTGCCTTTGTGTACAATTCAACAAGTAGTAGAACAAGCATATGAGTCGAACTTTATCTGTTCCTTCTATAAATAGAAGCGATATTTAGGCCCCTCGATGATTTTGTTGTGACCTATGTACCGGCCGATCAGAACTGAATTGATGTGTTCGATTAAGTTCTTTGTCAAACAAATTGGAAATTGGGAAACAAACTGCCGGACAATAAGTACGACGTTGTTCCATGTATTTGTCCGGCTTATGTCATGAGAACAGAGGATTATACGATCACTTATCTAAAATGGCGCTTCATAGTTCAACAGAGTTTTTGAGAGCTACGATTGCTGGTTGGTTCCTGAAGTAACATACGCAAACATAGTTATTAGACTTATCCAAGTGGGAGTCTATTGGATAAGGTGTCTAAGTCCATAACTTATTTGGTATATACTTGACCCGACCCGGCATGGTCCATTTGGGTTGCATTTCATCCAAACTATTTATGGAGAATTTTATGAGAGTTATACACATATGTTTATTAATATATTATAAGTTATAATATATTAATATGAAGTCATGTTATTTAATTAGTCTTAGTCTTAAATTAATTATGAATTAATTTAGAGATTAAAAGGAAGACTAATTAGATTGTGGGCTATTGGTTTTATATAGTGTGGGCTAACACTCATTTGTTAATGGGCTAGGCTTGTATGGAAGTCCATGGATGATCCATGGAGCTTTTAACCCATGGATCCTTGGAAAAGGAAAGGTCATGGGTTATTAGGGTTTCACCCTAATCATGTACACTATATAAGCATGCTTATGTTGCATGAAATAGCCACTAGTGGCACTAGTTGTGTGAGACTTTGTGTGTGGCCGATTTTATAAGTGTGTATACACTCTCTCAAAGGTTTCCAAGAGTTTGTGGTGATTTGTGATTCCATTTGAGGCATTCACACTATTGGTGCTTGGCCCTCAAACTCCTTAGGAATCAAACTCATCATCAAAAGGTATGTAATCTCATCTAATTTTTTTTTGTTTAAAAGTACCTCATGCCATGTTAGATAGGTTATGAACCTTGGAAAATTATTATTTTGCATGTATTTAGACAAACATAGATCCAAGGTTTATTAGGGTTGCATGCACACTTAGGAAGTGTTAGATTGCTCAAAACCCAACATTGAATTCACAACTAACTGCTTGGGGTAGGATGTCCCCCTGTGGCGACTTTAGTATGAACCCTAGTCCCGTTCCTTTTTTATTTGAAGCTCCATATGTGAACAGTGTCCATTTTCCCAGGTTTTCATCTTCTAGGAGTTGCTTGGCTTCCATTTCTACTTCGTATTGTAGATCATCACTAAAGTCAGCCACAAAGTCGGATAATGCTTGTCATTTTATGATTGGTCTCCGTTCGTAGCTGATGTCAACTGTGCTTAGCTTTACAGACCATTTTTCCATTCTCCCCAACATTTCTGGTATTCTCATGACATTCTTAAGAGGATAATTATTGTTTACGTGTATATTATGTGTTTCAAAATAATGTCTTAGTTTTGTAGTAGCGATTACTAAGGCAAGAACTAACTTTTCGAGGGGAGAGTATCTAGTCTCAGGATCCAGGAGACTTTTACTTACATAGTAGATAGGATGTTGATCCCCATTAAGATCCTTGGCCAAAACGACACTTACCAAGTTTGAAGATACTGTGAGGTAGAAAAGAAGTGGTTCTCCATCTATAGGCTTTACTAGTAGTGGTGTAGAGCTTAGATATCTTGTGAGTTCCTGAAAGGCTTTCTTGTGTTCCTCCTTCCACTCAAATATTTTGTTCTTCTTCTAAATATCGTAAAAGGGCTTGCACCTTTCTGAGGATCTTGAAATAAACGTGTTGAGTGCTGCTACTCTTCTAGTTAGCCTTTGGATGTCCTTTGTCAAATATGGGGATCTTAGCTCCATGATTGCTTTTATCTGTTCCAGACTTGCTTATATCCCTCTTTTGGTTACCATGTATCCAAGGAACTTGCCTAACTTCATTCCAAAGTGACATTTGAGTGGGTTTAACTTCATATTGTATTCGTCCAAGATGTCAAATGCTTCCTTAAGGTCTCTGAGGTGATCTTCAGCTTTCATTGACTTCACAACCATGTCGTCAATATAAACTTCCATGGTGTCACCCAGCTTGTCTTTGAACATCCGATTCACCAACCATTGATATGTTGCTCCTGCATTTTTAAGACCGAAAGGCATCATAGTGTACCAATATATACTTGTTGGTGTTATGAATGTTGTGTCCTCCTGATCAGATGGCTCCATCTGGATTTGTTGGAATCCTGTTGCAACATCCATGAAAGTCAAGAGCTTGTGGCCAACCGTCATGTCTATCTTGGAGTCAATGTGTGGTAGGGGGAAAGGATCCTTAGGAAAAGCCTTATTAAGATCCATGTAGTCTACACACACTTTCCTTATTTGGTGTTTTTCTTTTGTACAACAACCATGTTAGCTAGCCATCTTGGGAACTTCACTTCTTTGATCATCCCTGTCTTGAGGAGCTTCTCTACCTCTACTTGAATGATTTGGTTTCTTTCGGGTGCAAACTTCCTTCTCTTTTGGTGTATTGGTGTGAAAGAAGGGTCAATATTAAGTTTATGAGCGATAATACTCTTGCCTATATCTTTCATATCTTCGTGTTTCCATGTGAATGTCTTGCTTCTTGTTCTTAGGAAGTTCACTAGATCTCGTTCGATATGCTCAGGTATTGAGGATCCTATGAGTACTTTAGCTTCAGGATCCTCGATGCCCAGGGGCACTTCCTTAACGTCTTGTTCCTTTTTTATAGGACATGGTGTGCCCCCCCCCCCCCCCCCCAAGTAATTGCTATGCTTGTTGAGGTTTGGTCATATATTTCATAGAGGTTTTATAGCATTCCTTCAAATCTTGTTGATCTCCCATGATCTTCATTGTTCCCATGGAGTAGGTAATTTTGCACACCGATGGAATGTTGATGGAACCGCTTTCATCTCGTGGATCCATGGTCTACCTAGTATCACATTGTAAGTGAAGGGTTTTATGCATTCTAACACTCCTATGGTGTACATGTAACCCTATAAACCTTGGATCTATGTTTTCTCTATTATACATGCAAATATTAAATATTCCAAGGTTTCATCCTAACTAGCATATTATGAAGCACCTATACTACAATGTTCTAGTTAGAGGACATATCTTTTGACGTAGCTTGATGTATTCAAGCTTTAAGAACTTAGCCCCAATAGTGTGGAAGCCACAAATGGAAACACAAGTCACCAAAACACCTTGGAAGAACTTGAGAGAATATGTATGCACACTAAAATCAGCCCACTCTTATGTCCTCGCACACTAGTGCCATTTCTTGTGCCAAATATCTCTTTATATAGTATGGAGGATTAGGGTTACATTCATGTAAACCCTAATACCCATGATCTTTCATTTCATAGGATCCATGGGTTAAAACTCCAAGGACTATCCATGAAAGCTTAGCCCAACCTAAATGAACTTGGCCCATTCCATATGTATAAGAGTCCATATTTAATTAGTTCATTTTGATCACTGAATTAATTCTAAATTAATTCTTGATCAATACTAATTAAATAATATGATTCTATATTAATATATTAGAACTTATAATATATTAATATTAATCATAAATATACTATTCTCAAAAGATTATCCATATAAATTGTGTCGGTGAAGTGAAACCCAAATGGACCATGCCGGGTCGGGTCACATACATACCAAATATAGTTATGGACTTAGACAGTAATCCAACAGTCTCCCACTTGGATAAGTCTAAAACTATTATTGAGTAAGACTTCAAAACCTAACTGTCAATCGCAGCTCTTAAAGCCGTTGTCGAACTCTAACCTTGTCAACGAACTCTGACCTTTGTCAATGAATTTTCCATTATATAAGGGATCGTATATTCCTCCATTCTAGATATCATATGGACTGAGACATGGATTATAACCATTCTCTCAATCCATTTGTTGTTTCCCGATTTCCAATTTATGATGACTGACTGATTGAACAAATCAAATTAATCATGGCTTAGCCAAGCACTCACATGTGTCATCGCTAAATCATGGAGGGGCCCACAGATATCGCTTTTATCCCGAAGGTAAAAGGAATGGATAAACTTCGACTCATATGGCTTGTTCTACTACTTGTTGAATCATACACAAAGGCATGCTTTATAACATCGATTTACCGAATGCATTTTCGTGCAATCAATGTACAACCAAATCATAGTAACAACTCATATCTCTAGGTTTGAAGAATATAAGATATTATCGTCTTATGATCACGCGTGATAAAATCCATGAAGTGATTCAAATGAGCGCGGGTTGAATCCAATACTCAGAACTTATGAGCACTCGTGAGTGTTGTAGCACAACTTTGTCCACCAAGTTGGACCTCTACAAGCCAACACATGACAGTCTTGATTCAAATCTACTTCCAATATATGACCGACTATGGATGGTTTGAATAACTTAGTCATTCCGGAAGAATAACCTAGTTATTATGGAAGTCAAAACATGCAAAGCGAAAAACAAGAATAAATGAATCTAATATGGTATCAAAACCTATGAATATAAATTAAACACTTTCTATTTTTCACCATACTGATTACTCAGTATTCATTGTTTCGGTTTTATCAACTTTATACTTGAATTAAAACACTAAGTGTCCCATGCTCCAAGCATGTACACTATGTTTTCTAAACAATAGTTTTTCCATACACCAAGTATAAATTCTATGATTTTCTATGATCATTTTCTTTGTGAACTAGATCAATTGAACATAATTTCAATGATTCTCTTTTCACACTCCCAAATCCTTGTCGTAAATGTAAGAATTCCTAACATTTATCGAAATATGTTTAGATTTTAAAAGTATATGCATTATTCCTCTAGTAATGATTATGCACAAAGCCACAAAGACTTGGCAACAATCATTACAGAGTATCCCAATGGAGAGCAATTCCATGGAAACGATGTCTCAGATTCAAAGCGAATTGCTTTGAACATGCTTCTTGCATTAAGTTTCTTTAACCTTACACAGATTGCTTCCACCTATATTCCCATTTTGACTATCACTTCTAAACAAGAGTTGCCTCTTTTAAGACTATGTCAATATGGTCCTTCCAATATTAACAATATACTTCCAACTGTCCTTGAGCAACCAATCTCTGGTAAACCTTAGATTGTCCTCGACAATTGCTTAATCACTTTAGTCATATCCAATTCTAGACATTGTTCCCCTTAATGCCCCAAGGCATTTGGAAAATTTAGAGAGGATAAATATTATAGCACATGTAATCAATCTTGTACCCAAAGTAAATGGGACACGATTCATGATGTTTCACATAAAGACATAGTTCTAGACCAGTCTTTTGCCATAATAATTTTTGTTTCCCATATTCTCAAAATTTGACTATGAAAAGGGATGTCGTAATCATAATCGAATTTTGAGAACACAATATATAGATTTTTCTTAAGTTGAACCAATCAAACATGAAATTCATATATATATATATATATATATATATATATATATATATATATATATATATATATTCTTGACTAAAGGTGATTAAAACCTCAATATAAGCTCTTTAGAATGATTATAAACTCAATCTAAGCTTTTTAGAATTTAAATGAAGTATAATTTCCTCTCCCTTAATTATAGCAAAATAACTTTTTCAACCCCTGCAACCTCACGAATTGAAACTTTTGTTTTCTATAATTAACATTGCTAACTTGCAATACTTATCATAATTATCATGCTCCCACTAACACGATGATTATTAGTAGAACACTTATGCTCCCACTAGCTTTGACATGTCTCCAGAAAACAGTTGGACCTCTAGAAGTCAATACTTTATTGACATTCTTACCAAAGTTCAGATTTTTGACACTAGATTGCTTTGATAAGACTTTATCAAAAGCATACACCTTATGTTAGATAGCTCACATGTGTGTCTAAACAATTTCACAACTATGAAAAGGTATGCCATAATGATAGTATCAATTGTTTAGACTTTTTGCCATTTCTCATAAGTCAATGCTAGTGTGCCGGTTAACCACACATGCTCCACTAACGACTTTGAGAACTGCAAATATCACAATTGCTATCTACTTAAAATCTACTTAGTGAAAGAATTGCTATCTACTTAAAATCTACTTAGTGAAAGAACTTGTGCAATCTTAACTTCTTGCCACCTGGCAGCTCAAGGGCTTGCCATTGCTTCCAAGTAGCTATGAAAAAAATTGAGAACATGTAGAACTCAAATATATATAGCCAACTTAACTGGAATGGGCACAGAAATGTCAACATGATAGGTTATAAACCTCTAGTTGTGTGCTAGCGATGAAATACAAGTTTTTATTCTTGATTAGTTCTTGAAAACATTTTAGGATCTTTTAGACTCCCATTGTCTTCTTGACCAATGAGACTTTCTTGTCAGATATTCAAGAGATAGTGTGGATTCTAATCAAGATAAACACTTCACACAATTGGCCTTAGTTGGTCTTTGCTTTATCCAAAACATCACAACTTACCCATTTCAAATGTACAAGAGTAGAAAACTTTTACTCTTACATTTGAAAAGTGTTTTTAAACCTTCTTTAAGATATGTCACTCAAGTTACAATCTTGGAGTATGACTCTAAGATTTGTTTTGGAATGAAGTATGACTCATCTTCTTAATTTAACCACTTCGACAATTCATAACTCCTCTTCTTAGCCATCAGAATACACTTAGAGGATGAATTGTGATAAGGTATCTTAATCATTAAGTTGATCATATATACATGATACTAAAGTACTCTCCCGTCTTTTTAGATTTGAGAAACTTTTATCCTTCTGCCTAATTTGATTCTTCTTATTCGCTCTGCCATACATTTGGAACTCTTCCAATGTCTCAGAGTTAAACTTAAGCTTGTAAGTATAATCATATTTACTAAACCTTAGTAAATCATGATGAATAGTCTTATCCATATTTTGTGGTGGACTTTGACAAGTGCACAAGAAAGTGTACTTGATACCTTAGTCCTTCACTTGAGTCACATATACATGTGAACAAGGAACTAGTCTTAGTCTTAATTCCCCAAAAATGAAACTTCTCATTCATCATACTATCCAACTTGCATGATTCCAAGTTTTGATCCAATTGAAACTTGGGTGATGAGAATCTTTCCTTACTTGGTAAATTTAGACACTACCACAAATGAAAGAATCAAATTCATTTTTCCAATGTTGCTAGAAACATACAGACATCAAGTTTTCATAAATACCATTGTAAGGAGATATAAAATAAAGTAAAACAAATTTTTATTTATTTATCAAAATGCGGAAAAACTTTTTCCTTACAATGTAACTTGAAAATGAAAACTATGCTATTACATGTTTGCTAGCAACCTATCATAACTCCTAAGAAGTAGCTCAATAATCTGATCTTCAAACCATGAGATAGAAATCCATCTACGCGATCAGATTCAACATACTCTTTTTCTTAAGTTTCCTACCCATGGCTTGATCCTTCCATACATCAAGATGTATTAAGAATCTTCAAATGCAACTTAAGAGAGTTAGATAGTGGACTTACCTAAAGCAGAGTCAACCTTTTGATTCTACTTTCTTTCAGGTAGCATGGGCAGCTTCGCTTCCAATGCCCCTTTTCTTCACACTGAGAACATATAGACTCTTTGGGAATGGTACACAGGCTATTCCAGACTTAGACTTTCTCTTTACCTTCCGGCCAACTGGGTTGACCAAGGCCGATCCCTTTCTATTGGGAAGAGAAAGTTTTTCTAAACTTCCAATGTCACCATTGTCCATGTCCATGGATGTTTGAGAAATAGATCTTCCATCCATATTTGCTTGACTGTTGCACCAAATCATTTCTGATTCAGCTGCAATAAGCAAATAAGAAAGATCCATTAGGGTCATGTCGTGATCTGTCACATAGTAGTCTTTCTATATGACTCAGAAAGTGACTAAAAGACCCAGTCAATAGCCAACTTCCTTGGGACAACAACACCCAACATTCTCAACCTATCGTTGTGTGACGTCAATCCTAAGACATGAGTGCACACAGGACTTCCGATTTTATGTTTTATTGTGAGTAGGGATTGAGTGATCTTGAACTTTTCAAGTCCTTAAACTTGTGGGTCAGGGAAAATAATTGGAGGAGGTGGAGGAAGAGAAGTATGACTTCCATGAGCCAAACTCGGGAAGTCATATTCATTAGGAAAGCTTGATTTGGAAAGATCATTGTTGTCTAAACCAGACATCAACAGTGGGAGAAATTCAGAAATTCAAGTATAGTTGATTTAAGTCCTTAATATAACACCCAATATGAAATATTAAGGCTAGAACCAATAAACTATTTTATAACTTGGAAGAGGGATGTCGTAATCCAAGCTGTAAAGTATTTGGAGGGAGGTGAATGACGATTCACCAATTTCTACCAACCTAAACGAAATATATTATTAGGTTATAATTGGTTTTTGCAACTCCTAGATTCTTTTGAGATTCATTGAACTTTTCAATGGCATGTTTCAATCTCGAGTGTGCCTTTCAGGTTTTGTGACAGGGATGTGGAGGATCACAAAACAAGGTGTGAAGTAACCATGCAAATATACTCGATACCCTTAATATTTACCCCTCAATCGATGTGTCGGTTAACCACACACGCTCCACCGATACTATGATAAATATTAAGTTACCTTTGCTTACCTTGTTAAATCCAGGTTAGTGTGCCGGTTAACCGCACACGCTCCACTAACGGATTAAACAAAGTGCAAAGTGTAATTTCATGGATTACCAACTTATTCACATTTTCCTAAGTAACTATAATTGGGAATTTATAAGTGTTTAGTTAGTTAGTATTTATCATTATACTTATAATGAAGGGAGAATTATAGTCCTTGTCCTACCCGTTCGGCTAACGTCCCTCCACCAATCAAGGAAGCGATGGGTGAGAGTGGACACCTATTAAACTGCCATTTTATAGGCAGTAACCTTATACCCCCCCCCCCCCTTATAGATCGGCTTCGTGATTGAGGTCTACTAATGGTAAGATGACTTGCTCATATATATATATATATATATATATATATATATATATATATATATATATATATATATATATATATATATATATATATATATATTATTAACTTATAATATTATAAAGTATAAGGGTTGAATTTTACCTTTTAAAATTCTAAGGGATAAACTTGGAACTAAAGTACTCATGGGAAAACTTTACAAATTCCGAAACTTGAGGGCATGTTTTGTAAACTTTCAAAACTTTTCATTTCTCATAACTTATGAGTTAATGGCTTATTAAAATGAGTGACTTTTCATCTTATGTAACCATTGTGTTCTTTTAATGGATTTAATGACTTGTGACTTTTGGTTATCCATAACTTAAAGACAAGTTATGTACTCCATTAAAACGCATAATGATCAAGAATTAAACTACCAAGAAGATTAGAAATAATTTCTATGATCATCTAAGCTCATAAGTTCAAGAACATGCATATCAAAAATTTCAAGAATCATAAAATTAACCATATAAAACTTGAAATGTTGATAAGAACTCTGAAATTGGTTTACCATAATCATTACCACATCAAAAAATAGTTTTTATAAGTCCAAAACAGTTTAAGATCATGATTCTAGACCAATTCCAGCACCAAAACGCGAAGATATGCTATCATGGGGTCCAACTCGCCGAGTGCATGAACCAACTTGACGATTTGGTTGCATTTTTCCTCGGACTCGTCAAGCCCATGAGTGAACTCGGCGATTCCACTGTCCAGACAGCAAGATAACTTCGATTTTTCAGCAATTGCATCAAGTATATAAGAAAACAAGCCTAAGCTCTGATACCACTGATGGGTTTTGATCATTCTAACACTCTTATGGTGTACATGCAACCATATAAACCTTGGATCTATGTTTTCTCTATTATACATGCAAATATTAAATATTCCAAGGTTTCATCCTAACTAGCATATTATGAAGCACCTATACTACAAAGTTCTAGTTAGATGACATACCGTTTGATGTCGCTTGATGTCTTCAAGCTTTAAGAGCTTAGCCCCAGTAGTGTGGAAGCCTCAAATGGAATCACAAATCACCAAAACACCTTGGAAGAACTTGAGAGAATATGTATGCACACTACAATCAGCCCACTCTTATGTCCTCACACACTAGTGACATTTCTTGTGCCAAAGACCTCTTTATATAGTATGGAGGATTAGGGTTACATTTATGTAAACCCTAATACTCATGACCTTTCATTTCATAGGATCCATGGGTTAAAATTCCATGGACTATCCATGAAAGCTTAGCCCAACCTAAATGAACTTGGCCCATTCCATATATATAAGAGTCCATATTTAATTAGCTCATTTTGATCACTCAATTAATTCTAAATTAATTCTTGATCAATACTTATTAAATAATCTGATTCCATATTAATATATTAGAACTTATAATATATTAATATTAATCATAAATATACTATTCTCAAAAGATTATCCATATAAATTGTGTCGGTGAAGTGCAACCCAAATGGACCATGCCGGGTCGGGTCAAGTACATACCAAATATAGTTATGGATTTAGACATTAATCCAACAGTAAGAAGATAAGGTGTCAATAACACAAAAATTTTGTATAGAATTTACCGCCACTGTGTATATTGGTATCTTTATCCCTCCAATCATGTGTTTCGTTTTCCCGGTAAATCCTATGAGAACCGAGGATTTCTTGACTATCTCTAATTTTGGGATGTTCAACTTTTTTAGTGCGTCTAGGAGTATCATATTGACCAAGGATCCTCCTTCAACAAGGATCCTTTTGACGAAATGGTTGGCCATATACACGTTATTACGAGTCGGTCATGGTGAGGATCCCGAATTCCTTACATGTTCGTCTCATCGAATGTGATTTCCTTCTCAATGTTGACCGTTGTATTTCAACGTGGCTTGTCTTCCTTCTCGATTTTAGATACTTTGACGTGTCTTTTCTCCTGAGAATAAGAGGTACCACAGATGTTAGATCCTCCTGATATGACATTAATTATCTTTGCATTAGAGGGTGGGGAACCTGGTTTCTCTGGGATTCAGTGACCATCCTGGCCGTTCTCCTTGGATTTTTCTCTTTTTCTCCCAAGGATCTCTTTAAGGTGTTCTATACTAAGGAGGTAGCTGATTTCTTTTCTTAGGGCTATGCATTCCTCCGTCATGTGGCCAAAGTCTTTGTGGTAAGCATACTATTTGGACTTGTCTTTCCAAGAGGTGGACTTGTTGTCCCACTTTGGCCATCTTGCTTTATCTCCAAGATCTAGCATAACATGAATTATACCTGAACCATCCATAGAAAAACAATAATCTTAGATCTGAGGAAGTTCTTCCTCTTCTCCCTCATCCTCGCGAGCATTGACCATGTGATGATCCGGTTTGGAATAAGGCTTCGTTTTGTACGATCTTGGAGTCGAGGATTCGGCCTTTCTGTTGGGATTTTCATATTTACTCGAAGGGTTGCTTCTCTTTTAAATTTCTCAATCCTCTCTGAGCCTTATGAACTTCAATGCCAGGCACCTGATCTCATCCAATCTTTTGCATGGGGTGATCACAAGGTCTTCATAGAAGGGTGAATCCTTCCTAAGTCCCATCTTGAAGGCTTCTACAGCGGTGACCATGTCGATGTTGGGGATGCTCAAAGCTTCCCTGTCAAACCTATTAACGAACTCCCTAAGTTTCTCATTAGGATCCTGAACCACTCGGTAGAGATCACTGTTGATCTTTTTGAAGGTTTTGCTGCAAGAAAACTGGCTATTAAAGACATTGACTAAGTGTCCAAATGAAGTAATAGAGTAAGGGGGAACGTTTAGCAGCCATTTGAGGGCTGATCCTATAAGGGTTGAACCGAATCCTTTGCATAAGCAATCTTCCTTCAAGTTTCCTAGGATAGGGATGATCTCCATCCTTTCTTTGTATTGGGCTATGTGCTCTTCAGGATTTGTAGTTCCATCGTATAATTAGGGATTTGGAAGCGCTTAGGAACTTCAGTACCGGCTATCACTGGAGCAAATCTTGAGATTATGTGACTTGTAAGAGATGCTTCCGATATGGGTTGGACCACTCCGGGTACACTTGAGATCATCTGCCTTAGTTGTTGAAGTTCCCTTGCCATGTTTGGATTTGTTCCTGCATCAACGTTAGTGTAGTTAGCATTAGTAGTATTATTGTTTAAGAAGTTACTAGAATCAAGGTTTCTAGGAGTATTAAAAGGCTCATTGAGATCATTAATCATAGATGCTCGGTTGTCTATGGTTGTCCCCCAGGGTGACGCCACAGTAGCAGTAACTATGCTCTTCTGGTGATTCTATGAGGATCCCACATAGCAAAAGTTAAGGATCCTTGGTTGTACAACCATGGGCATTGTTCCCTGCGACTTCTAGAATTCCGCCTTCATCCTTTCCACTTCTTTGAGCTGAGCTTTATTATCCTCCTGTTGTTGGGTCACCTGTTGCATCATTTTCCTCATCATAGCAAGGAGTTATGCAGTAGTGACTAAGGCAGTCGGATCCTAGAGCCCTGGGGATCCCAAACTCCCTTGCTTGGTGACCGGAGGGGTGTTCTTCTTGGAAGTGTTAGGCATTTTCCTCTGAGCAGGGGGCCCACTCGGAGGAGGTGGTAGGTTTTTAGTTGGAATGGAAAGAGCAGAGTGTGAGGAAAGGATTGGTTGTGTAGACATGATTTTCTCGAGGATTTCGAACACCACGGCCCCACGGTGGGCACCAAATTGTTTTGGTCAAAAACTGCCAGAGTGCTAATAAACCAAATTGAATGAAAGGCTATGATGTTCAAAATATGTAATTGAAAATGATAAAAGAAAGTGACACGATGGTTTACAAGGAAAGCCCTTGATCCTTGCTAGGATCTCTTCCTTAAAACCTTGGGAGGTGATAATTATCACCTGCCTTGATGATTTTATTGATATAAATATTGATTACAGTGAACTGTAAGTAAGAATGAGTGAACAATTTCGTAGAGTAAGCTTCTAGTGAAAAAACAATGTGTTGTGTGTAGATTATAAGTATCAATTTATAGTCTAAACTAGCCAACAAGATGTCTGAAATTTCTGGGATCCTCAATTACCAACTTCATGAATATTATTTAACCAAGTATTCTAGGTCTTTAGCATTTTTGAGACGATTCTTCATTAAGAATTGGTATTCCCTTGACAACTTCTGCACACGTGTTAGTTATAGAAAAAATATGACCGTTATAAATGTTAATAAAAATAATAACGATAATTAGCCGGGATCCTCAGGTAGCTGAGGATCCTGGATATTTGAGGATCATGAATATTGTAAGGATCCTGGCCCCAACAACATGTTGTTCAAATGATTGGTGTCTTTTATAGTAAAAACTACTTAACTACCAATAATTTAATGCTCATAAATTATATCATATTAATTTGACTCTTAAATAATATATAATTTAAAAAACTTTTGGCTGGTTATTATTAATTAGTTGAAATATAAAGGGTTGTGTAGGTTTCAAATGTATACGATGCAAGAAGGCTTACGATTGCTAAGTCAGATCCTGCACATCGGCAGTTATAGTTACTAGACTTATCCAATGGGGATAACTGTTGTATTTGGTGTCTAAGCCCATAACTATAACTGGTATGTGCTTAACCTGATTTTTGCATGGTCCTTTTTGGGTTGTCTTCACCAATGCAACTTGATTGGATAGATTTTGAGAATAAGGTTGTTTATGGTTTATTAATATATTGCAAGTATAATATATTAATATGAAATCATATTATTTAATTAGTGTTGATCAAGAATTAATTTTGTGAGCAAAAGAGACTAATTAAATATAGGGGGATTGATTATGTAAATCAATCATTCTAGTAGTGTGGGCCAATGATCAATGATCATGTAGGTGGGCTAAACTAATCCATGGATAGGCCATGGAGGTTAAACCCGTGGAGCATGAGAATGTGGAAAGTCATGGGTTATTAGGGTTTGCAAAGTGTAACCTTAGCATGTGCAACACTATAAATAGAACTCCCCTAGAGCCCAAATCGTCTACACCATCTCTTGGAGACAACCAACTTATTCTCTCAAGCCTCCTTTTGCATTTTGGTGTTTGTAAACCAATAGAGGCATAACACTTGAGGTGCTAAAGCTTTCAAAGGTCAAGAACTTTACCCTACTCAAGAGGTAAGCATCAAACTAAAGTTTTATAATATGTAGCTTCAATTGTATGCTAGATAGGTAGAATGATTTGGAAAAACAAAATGCATGTATAATTAGAGAAAACATAGATCCAAAGCATTTAGGGTTACATGTGCACAATAGGAGTGTTATAGTGCCTAAAACCCAAAAGTGGTATTAGAGCCTAGGATTGTTTTCTATTATATTTGATGCTTACTAGTTTTTCAAAGCTGAAAAAAGTTGAATGTTTGGCACTGATTGGTGATCTCTCCGAGTACATGAACAGACTCGACGAGTCCACTCAGTAAACAGGGCAACTCAGCGAGTCAGTTCATGCACTCGACGAGTTGAAGGCCATGTTTGCAGAATTTCGAGTTTCTTGGCCTGGTTTGGATTAGGAACACTATCGCAAATTGTGTTGGATCATTGGAAATGTTTTATATGATATGGTAGTGCTTGTACTCATCCAACCAGAAGATAATTGTCATAGTATTTAAATTAATTGTTGTTTTATATGATAAACAAAGTTGCTTTTCAAATTGTTGACTTAGAATTGTCTTGATTATGAGCTTAGTTAGATCATGAATTATGTGATAATTTAGTTGTTAGAAAAATGATATAAATGATGTTTAATGACCTCCATAACTTGTCCTCAAATTATGGAAAATGAAAGGTCTCTTCATTAAAATCAAATTAAACTAATAGGTTATAAATGTGAAGAGTTTTGAAAAGATTCAGAACTTGCCCTCAAGTTTTCGAATTTGCAAAGTCTCATTAAATGAAACTTTAATTCCAAACCCCAGAGTCTTAAAAGTTAAAATTCAACCCTTATACTTTAGAATATTATCAGTTTAATATATATATATATATATATATATATATATATATATATATATATATATATATATATATATATATATATATGTATGTATGTATCAGAACAAGTCAGTCTAACCGTTAGTAGGCCTCATTCACGAAGTCAGTCTATAAGGGGGGTATAAGGTTACTGCCTATAAAATGGTAGGTTAATGGGTGTCCACTCTCACCCACTGCTTCCTTGACTCGTGGAGCGTCGTTAGTCGAACGGGTAGGATAGGACATTAATTCTCTCTCATTAAGTATAATGATAAATATAAGGTAACTAAACTTTTATTAAATTCCCAATCTTAGTTACTTTTAAAAAATATGAAAATGGTGCTAATCCATGAAATTACACTTTGCACCTTTGTTAAGTCGTTAGTGGAGCGTGTGTGGTTAACCGGCACAGTAATCCGGAACTGACAATGTATGGCAAAGGGTAACCCTGTGTTAATCATAGATCAATGGAGCGTGTGTGGTTAACGGACGCGTTGATTAGGTGATCTGTAACATTGGGTCTACCATGCTAATTTGCATGGTTATTCACACCTTGTTTGTGATCATCGACGCCCCAGTCACAAACTTGAAGGGCACACCAAGATTTAAACATGCCATTGAAAACTTGAATAAATCTCAAAGATGTAGGAGTTTCAAGCCAATTAAAACTTAATAATATATTTCGTTTTTCATGGTGGAAATTTGTAAATCGTCATTTACCTACCTTCAAATATTTTACAATTGGATTACGACATCCCACTTCGCAATTGTAGAATATTTTGTTGGGTCCTAGCCTTAATATTTCATATTGGGTGTAATATTAAGGATTATCATCTAATCTAAACTCTGTTCTTCTTCTTTTCTGATGTCTATCCCAAGCAGTGCTTCCACACCAATTCCTTTAAGCTCTTTCTCCCTCATAAACCTATGTGGGAGGGTAATTTTCGATGGCTCGAACTTCAATGACTAGATTCAAAACATCAGAATGGATATTTACTATGAGGAAAAATAATATGTCCTTGGTAAAGAGCTAAAGGAGATTGATGTAACCACTTCTACTACTGAACAAATCACTCAACACACTACTCATGAGAGGGATGCGACAAAGGTGTCGTGTCTTATGATTACAACCATGACTGCAGAACTACATAAGTCCTATGAGGACTACTATCCCTATGAAATGTGTCATGATTTGATGGAAAGATGCCATCAAAGTGCTCGGCAGGAGAGGTATGAGATCATTGCCTCCAAGATCACAACCAAAATGAAGGATGGTGAACCCATCACGGCCCACTTGCAAAAGATGCAGAGATTCGTGGACTGCTTGCTTAAATTGAATGTCAATTTTGATGAACAGTTGGCCACAGATATTATTCTACACTTTTTATCTCCTTGTTATGATCAGTTTCATATGACCTGTCACATGAACGAGGAGGAGGTCACTCTTAGCAAGCTTCAAGGCCTTTTAAGGACTGCTGAAAGCAACCTGAAAGGTATATATGTTTTGTCTACTCCTACTACTACTTCTACCCCTGTTCTGGCAATCGGCGATGGAAAGGGAAAGATAAGTAAGGTTCCATCCATGACCTACGAAGGAAAGTATCTTGATGGATCCTCTTCTAATGGGACCAAAGTTGGTTCTACTAATTCCTCTAATCCGAAGGATACAGAGTGCTTCCATTGCCATGAAAAAGAGCATTGGAAATGAAGCTGCCCCAAGTACTTGTAGGACATAAAGGATGGGAAGATCAAACCCTCCTTTGCAGGTATTTACACTATTCAATCTAAAAACTCATCACATGCTAATTCTTGGGTCCTTGATATAGGTTGTGGATTTCAAATGTGTTCTGATTTGCGGGGACTAAAACAAGTATGGGAAATAGGAAAATGTCGCTTGTAACCATGATTGGAGTTTTATTCTTTATTGCTTAGTAATGGTTTAAATTTAGATTTGAATCACTTTTGTTACTCGGCCGATATGGTGAGAAATATTATTTCCTTTCATAGTATGTACAAACAAGGTTTTACCTTTTCATTTAATAGTGAAGTTGGTACTATTAATGCTTATTACAATGGTGTATTTTATTTTGAAGCATTACCCTGAAATGGTGTGTATGGAACTGTGAATGTTGTAAATAACCTAGGAAATAATGTGTTACACATTGATTCTTCCAATGATTGGCATAAAGCATGCTTGTGGCATTGTCGTCTTGGACATGTCAACACGAAGCGCATAGCCTAACTCCAAAAGGATGGAGTTTTGGAGTCATTCAACTTAAAGTCGGATGACACTTGCGAATCTTGTTTACTTGAAAGATGACCAAGTTACCCTTCACTGGTACGTGTGAAAGGGGTGATGGTATTTTGGATCTCATACTCACTGATGTGTGTGGACCTTTCAGAACCGCCACAAGGAATGCTAATTGCTTCTATGTGACTTTTACTAATGATTATAGCAGATATGGCTATATCTACTTAATCAAGCATAAGTCGGAAACCTTTGAAAACTTCAAAGAGTTTAAGCAAGACGTGGAGAATCAATTGGGCAGTAAGATGAAGATGCTATGATCCAATCGAGGATGAGAGTATCTTAGTATCGAGTTCCATGACTATCTTAGGGAATGTCGAATTGTTTCACAATTGATGCCACCTAGGACACCGCAACTTAATGGTGTGGCTGACAGGCGTAATAGAACCTTGCTAGACATAGTTCATTCCATGATAAGTCGGGCTTCATTACCTATCTCAATATGGGGGTATGCCTTAGAGACTACCGCCCATATCCTTAATCTAGTCCCTACAAAAATGGTTTCCAAAACACCTCACGAGATGTGGATAGGGAAAGTAACCAAATTAGATCACATCAAAGTTTGGGGTTGCGAGGATTTTGTGAGAAAAGAAACTCACGACAAGATCGAACCTCGGTGTGAGCGATGTACTTTCATTGGATACTTGCAAAAAGTCCTTTGGATATCTCTTTCTACAAACCGAGTGGCAATGTTGTCTTCGTCGTGAAGAGAGGAGTCTTTCGTGAGAGACAACTCATATGCCAAGGGGATAGTGGGAGGCAAATTAACCTAGAAGAGCTTCAAGAGTCAAGCAGTGAAGGAACCTCAAACACTAGCACTCAACCCAAGGTGGAAACTCCAGTTTAGTCAATTGACAAGTCCGTACCTCTGAGGCGTTCCGGTAGAGTTAGAGTTCCACCTGAGTTTTATGGTTTCCATATTACTGCACAAGGTTATAAATTTATCATTGATATCACACTAGTAAATTTGGATGAACCTAACAATTACAAGGAAGCCATCACAGGCCCCGAATCTACTAAATGGAAAGAGGCTATGGACAGTGAAATTCAGTCCATGTATGACAATCAAGTTTGGAACATGGTTGACAATGTACCAGGCCGTAAGACGGTCGGGTGAAAATGGATCTTCAAGAAGAAGAATGACATGGATGGGAATGTACACAAATATAAGGCGTGATTGGTTGCGAAGGGCTTTACCCAAACTCTGGGAGTTGACTATGATGAGACCTTCTCACCAGTAGCGAAGATTAAATCTATAAGGGTTATGTTGGCCATTGTTGCATTTCATGACTATGAAATATGGAAAATCGATGACAAAACCACTTTACTTAATGGAAAGTTGGCTGAAGATGTTTACATGAGTCAGCCAGAGGATTTTTGTCAATGCAAAGTACCCTAGTATAGTGTGTAAGCTTGATAAATCCATTTATGGATTGAAACAAGCATCTCGCGGATGGAATCTTTGTTATTATGAGAAAGTCAAAGAGTTTAGATTTTTGAGAAGCAAGGATGAGTCATCTGTATATGTCAAAGCTAGTGGGAGTATAGTGAGCTTTCTAGTATTGTATGTAGATGACACACTACTCATAGGAAATGACATCCCAACCTTGTAAGAGTTTAAGTCCTGGCTTGGGAATTGTTTCTCTATGAAGGACCTCAGAGAAGCTACCTATATCCTAGGGATAAGGATATTGAGAAACAGGAGTAGAAGACTAATAGGACTAAGTCAAAGTACCTACTTGGACATGGTGTTAAAGCGTTTCAGCATCGAGAACTCCAAGAAAGGTAACCTACCTATCTTAAGCAATAACAAACTAAGTAAGTCTCAGAGTCCGAGTACAGAGGAAGAAATAGCATAAATGAGTCATATATCATATGCTTCCATAGTTGGTTCAATCATGTATTCTATGACTTGTACTCGCCATGATGTGGCATTTGCTTTGAGCATGGTCAGCAGATATCAAGCGAATCATGGTAAAGCTCATTGGATTATGGTTTAGAACATTCTCAAGTACCTGCGGAGGAATAAGGATTGGGTCCTTACCCTTGGTGGGAGTGATGACTTGAGAGTGATAGGGTATAGTGACGCCAACTTTCAAACCGGCAGAGATAATTTATGCTCTCAATCGGGTTGGATACCTACCCTGAATAAAGGAGCAGTGACATGGAAAAGTTCCAAGCAGGAGACTGTAGCTGATTCAACGTGTGAATCAGAGTACATATTAGCAAGCGAAGCAGCGAAGGAGGCAACATGGTTGAAAAACTTCATCGGAGACCTTGGAGTTATTCCTTTCATAAAGGAGCCTGTGGAAATTTTCTGTGATAAAGAAGGGGCGGTTGCCTTAACCAAGGAACCCCGAGATCATGGAAGATCCAGGAATCTCGACAGAAAGTACCACTTCATAAGACATCAAGTAGATGAAGGGCACCTCGTGGTGAAGAGGATATCGTCAGAGGACAACCCAGCAGACCCTTTTACAAAGGGACTGGCTTGGGTTAAGCACTAGCAGCATGCAAGGGGCATTTGGCTAAAGGGCTATATTAGTTTTAGTGATTAGATAAAAAGAAATTTGTAATAGCTAAATTGTAATTTACATTTCATGGTGAATAAAAGGAGTTTTATTTATAAGTAAAGTTACTATCTTGTGTCAATCTTTTACTATGGTTTCACTTTGCATGTTTTGACTTCTAGCATAATAATACGATTTATTTAAACTATCCACCGTCGATCATACTTTGAAAGTAGGTATGAAGGAAGATTGTCATGAGTTAGAAAGTAGATTTTTCTATGGAGTTAGGCATAGCAACAGGTTTGCTACACCATTCATGAGTACTTCTGAAATAAGTTTTGAGTATTAGACCAACCCGTGCTCACTTGAATCACTTCATGGAATTTATCTCGAGTGATCGTAAGACGATAATATCATATAAGTCTTCAAGCTAAGATATATGAGTTGTTAACTACATGTTGGTTGCGCATTGATGATACGAAAATGCATCAGTAACTTGATGTTATAAAATGTATCGATGTGCATGATTTAATGAGTAGTTCGCACAAGCATATAATGTCGAATTTTATCTGTTCCCTTTTATCCTAAGAGGATTAAAAGCGATATCTTGGGCCCCTCGATGATTCTGTTTTGACTTATATGTCGGGCCCGGTCAGAACTAAATTGATGTGTTCAGTTATGTTCTATGCCAGACAAATCGAAAATCAGGAAAAAACTGTTGGACAATAAGTACGACTTTGTTCCATGTATTAGACTAGCTGATATCTTGAGAACAGAGGATTTTATGATCCCTTATCTAAAGGATGTGACACTAACTGGGTCACTAACTGGGTCAGAGTTGACAGCGACTTTCGAAAGCTTACGATTGCTAATCCGAATCCTGCACAATGGCAGTTATAGTTACTAGACTTATCCAAGTGGGAGACAGTTGGATTTGGTGTCTAAGCCCATAACTATAACTAGGATGTACTTGACCCGATTGTAGCATAGTCCATTTTGGGTTGCCTTCACCAGTGCAACTTGATAGGATGGATTTTGAGAAAAAGGTTGTTTATGGTTTATTAATATTTTACAAGTATAATATATTAATATGAAATCATATTATTTAATTAGTGTTGATCAAGAATTAATTTTGTGATCATAAGAGACTAATTAAATATAGGGGGATTGATTATGTAAATTAATCATTCTTGTAGTGTGGGCCAATGATCCATGATCATGTAGGTGGGCTATACTAATACATGGATAGTCCATGGAGGCTAAACCCATGGAGCATGAGAATGTGGAAAGTCATGGGTAATTAGGTTCTGCAAAGTGTAACCCTAGCATGTGCAACGCTATAAATGGAACTCCCCTAGAGCCAAAATTGGCTACACCATCTCTTGGGGACAACCAACTTATTCTCTCAAGCGTCCTTTTGCATTTTGGTGTTTTTGAACCAATAGAGGCATCACACTTGAGGTGCTAAAGCATACAAAGGTCAAGAACTCTACCCTAATTAAGAGGTAAGCATCCAAACTAAAGTTTTATAATATATAGCTTCAATTGTATGCTAGATAGGGAGAATGCTTTGGTAAAACAAAATGCATGTATAATTAGAGAAAACATATATCCAAAGCATTTAGGGTTGCATGTGCAATATAGAAGTGTTATAGTGCTCAAAACCCAACAATAACAAGAAGTCTGATCATTCCAGGATCCTCCGAGAATCTGCATATGAATGGTGTTTGACTTGGCATTCTGAGTCTTTTTCTTAGTTGAAATGATTCTCTGTTGAGAATAAGTCTTTCGCTGACTAATTCTGCACATGTGTCAATAAGAAATAAGATTATAACCGTTATAGGTGTTAGTATATAATAACGATAATAATTAGGATCTTGAGATGTGTATAAGGATCCTTTGGCTTTGAGGATCCTGAATGTGATTCTGGGATCCTGGACCTAACAATTGCCCCTAAATTATTCCTTCTAAATATTGAGGTTAGTTATCCAATATTTAAAGGTATAATTTAAAACAAAATAAAAAATAGATACGAGTTGGAAGTTTAACGGATAGGGTAATTTAAATTTCAACGGTTAGATTTCTAGCCATTGGAATAGGTCAAATCACCCTTTTACCTCTCCATGATTCCTGTATTAATATAACGCTCAGTTCTTAAGTTTTACATTACTTTTTTAGCTCTTATTTATGACGTTCATCGAATACCATTCGAATGTACTTTTCTTGTTTCCTTTTCATTTCATCCCTATCCAGTTCTGATCATGGGAAACATAGCAACTTGATGTTGTGCAAGCATCATTGCTATACCCGATGTTGATTTCATGGAACAGAAGATCTTGTCTTATGATGAAACTTGTACCTTTACCGACAATGACATTGAGATGTTGAATTTGTCCATAACTTTTCATGTCGGTACCATTTTTGGGATTTCGATGCTAGTATTCAGTCTGATTTTGTTTCTTCCACTTGGGTTTGTCTTCCCGAGTATCCTTTCACCCTAGGACTCTCTTACACCATCTGTGGAATTATTTTTGAATTTTTCTACATCACAAAAATCTCGTAAATTCAAGTCAAGCCAACGATTTGGAGGTTCCTCTTTTGGATTGATCATTTGAATCGTTCCAGGGATCTTTCTGTTGGAATAAATGAGCTAGCATATATTTATGATCTTACGACTTTTCGGAACTCCCGTTTCCTATTAAAGGTCAAAACTAAAAGACGTCCCCTTGTTTTGCAGTCCAAGCATAATGATGGCGCTTGGAAAGGAAAATACTTTTTTGTGAAAAGCGACTCCATTCTTGGTGGAAATCTCTTACCTCAGTCTTGGGTTAAGAAGGGTATGTTTTCATATTTTTATATTGAGGATCCTGACATTCACATTTCTTATGTTGTTTGATTTTTTGCAACTTTCAAGTTTAAGGAGATAGTTCCCCCCATTGGAGATACAAAAAACAAGATCAAAATCCTTTTCAGTTTGTCTGAATCAGAGAGGTCATTCAAACGCAGCTAATTCAATTATCAAGAAGGTTCGTCCACTACTGTTTCCATGTCGAAAGGTAAGGATCCTAACTTCTTCTTCTTTTTCGTACGGAGGATCCTTACTTCTTATGCTCTTTGTTATTATGCTTAGGATCCAAGAGTACCCTTTCAGGTGCCCACTTCACCCTTTTTGACTTGGATACGACAATGTCCAATGGTTAACTGGTGGTGAAGAAATAGAAGACCTTTCCCTCCATTCCTATCATTAGAGCCCCCGTAGATTTGATCGTGAAAACTCTAGGATCCAAGAAGAGAAGGAATATAAGCTCCACTGAGTTGAGTTTCGAGAACCTTGGGGCGGAAGATGCACTCCGGAAGTTGGTTTCATTCTCTCAGGCTGTAAGAACAAATATCCTGCTTCCCTTTACATTTTTACTCTTTTTTATTTCTTATGTCTTTCTTGTTTCAAGTCTTCGACCACGTCTCTGTTGAGTTGAGGATCCGGGCTGAAAGAGCAGAACAAGCCCTCAATATGGATAGAAACTAATCAGGACCTCCTGAAAAAGGGTGGAACTTTTGAGCAACTAGAAGGACGAGAAGAAAGAGGAGCACGTTGAGGAGATGGAGGAGGTGTAGCATTGTCGTGGCCGTCTGGGAAGCTAAGATCAAACTAGTTAAAGAAGTGGAGAACGTAGGATCATGGAACCTGTCAGGGTGGCATGCCACTCTTCCCCAACTAACTAGTGGACCTGTGAATATCAGTCAGGATCCTGAAAGGCAGCAGCCGAAGGCGGGCGAGGAGGAGAAGACCCTAGGTAATGATGATCAGTCTATGGTCTAGGCCTACAAATAATTAGATTAAATAGTTTTTGGTTTTAAGGGGTGTAATACAATTTAATATTTTGTGGGGCATGTAACCCTTATAATCCATGGTTATGCTTGATTTTATATATCTCTCTTTATTTGTATGATTGTCTTGAGATTGTAGCTGTAGGATTTCTGCGGATCGGGATCCTAAAGATTTCGGGATTTGTAAGAACTATCAGTGTAACACCCCCCTCTGGCACGTATCACAATATTGTCCGCTTTGGGCCACTCGGCACGAGGACTTCCCAGGGGGTCACCCATCCTGGTACTACTCCCGCCCGAGCACGCTTAACTGCAGAGTTCTTATGGGATCTGCTGCAAAGTGGGTTAGATCTGATCCCACATCGGCTGGGAAGGAGAACGAAACATTTCCTTATAAAAGGGTGTGGATACCTTCCATGTCACAACGCGTTTTAAAGCCGTGAGGGCAGCAGATCCCATAAGAACTCTGCAGTTAAGCGTGCTCAGGCGGGAGTAGTACCAGGATGGGTGACCCCCTGGGAAGTCCTCGTGCCGAGTGGCCCAAAGCGGACAATATTGTGATACGTGCCAGAGGGGGATGTTACAATCAGGATCTGAATAACCTGAAAATAGTTAGTAGCCCATTTAGGATCTCAAAATAGTTGAGATCCACTTAGGATGATAGATCTTCAATCATCGCACAAGAAAGACAACTTTGAGGAATAAGGTGGGATAGAACCTGATTATCTTTAGGCTTCATAACCTATAGCATTCACTTTCTTATGACTTAGGCGAATTGTAAATTTATGATTCTCTTAGTTCCATAGGATCCTGAAGTTCATATATGGAACGATCCTTGCTTTAAGAGTTCATCAAGGAGGGTCCTTGATTGTCTTCAACTTAGTAAACTTTAGGGAGGATCCCACCTTAGTAATCAATTTGAAATAACTCCAACTTGGAAAATAACTTAGAGAACTTTTGTTTTTCAATATGATAGTGCTACAAGTCTTGCATATTTTCTGGGGAGTATCCCAACTTGAGATAACATGTCAATGTTATAAACCTTAGGAATCATCTGGAGAAGATACCAACATGAGATAACATGTCAATATTATGAACATTGTGTATTTTCTGGGGAAGATCCCAACTTGAGATAACATGTCAATGTTATAAACCTTAGGAATCATCTGGGGCAGATCCCAACTTGAGATAACATGTCAATGTTATGAACCTTGTGTATTTTCTGGAGAAGATCCCAACTTGAGATAACATGCCAATGCTATAAAACTTAGGAATCATCTGGGGAAGATACCATCTTGAGGTAACATGTGAATGTTCTAAACCTTAGATTTTAACTTTAGGATCTTAACTTATGTTCAGAAATAAGAGGGTTGCCAAGTCACTGCAACATGAAATGATCCCCTTATTCACATCCCATAGTTAGATAACATGCGTCCAAGCGAGGTGCAGAAACCTTAACTTGTATGAAGGAGAAAATTAACTCTTTAAACCTTATAGGGGATTAATTACCCTTATTCATAGGAGAGATGATTGGTCTCTATTTTTAGTTGCGTTAAGGATTATAAAACGTTGTAGCTATGAGGATCTTAAATGCTAGGGTTCTCAAACGTCAAGATCCTTGTATGTCAGGATCCTTGGATCTTCATGTGTCAAGGTCCATATGTTAGGAATATTGAGTCCCCGCGCACAGCAAATATAAGCTAGGGTTGGGTGTTAGTCTAGCTAACGCCCCTTCGATGCTTAAGTTAGTAATGGTATCTGAAGAAATTAAATAACAATAAAAATAAAAGGTAAAAGGTGAAGAGTATGTGTACCTTGAATGTGTTGGAAAATGAGTAATCTTATTTACATAAATCAAGCTTTAAGATGTATAGCATTCTAGAATCTTGGAAATTCATCTCCATCAATGGTAGCTAGCCAATATGCCTCTTTTCATGCTTTAGCATCTATGAGATACGGTCCTTCACATTTAGGTTCCAGTTTACCTACTAGGATCCTTTGTGTTTTGGAATGTTTTTCTTAGTACCAAGTCTCCTATCTAGAATATACTAACTTTTATATGTTTATTATATGCCTTGGTGATTCTCTGTTGATGAGCAGCGATGTAGATCTTGGCAAGATCCTTGAGTTCATCAATAGTATCAAGATCCTAGGCCAAGATCCTGTCGTTGTTTTCTTGACTTTGAAGTAGGTAGCTTGCTGTTAGGATCACCACTTCAGTGGGGTTCATTGCTTCTGCACCAAACACTAATGAGTATGGATTTTGGCTGGTGTTAACTTTGGAAGTGGTCCTATCTGCCCATAGTACGAAAGGAAGTTCTTCTGCCCGTTTTCCTTTCTTTTCGTCTAAGGGTAAATTACACGGATGGTCCCTATGGTTTATGGTAATCTACATTGATGGTCCCTAAGAACTTTTTTTAACTAGGACGGTCCTTATTATTTGATTTTGTTTCAAGTTTAGTCCTTACCACATTAGAAATGACATTTATACCCTTATTGATTTCGTTTTTAATTATTTTATTGTTAATTAACAACTTATAGTATTCAAAACTAGAAATGGCCCCCACCCCCTTCACCTCATCCCATCAGATTTATCATGTCTTTCCCTCTCTCATTTTGGTCGAAGATCCTCCAGGGAACGAACTTCTTCTTCCATGAAACCCACCTTCTTCTCACCTTCATCTCCAATAATGATTTAACCGAAGAAATGCATATGGTCCCTCCTCTATTGAAATTGTCATATGCTCTCTCTCTCTATCTCTCCTCTCTCTCACATGTATGT
Source organism: Lactuca sativa (assembly GCF_002870075.4). Classification (NCBI taxonomy): domain Eukaryota; kingdom Viridiplantae; phylum Streptophyta; class Magnoliopsida; order Asterales; family Asteraceae; genus Lactuca; species Lactuca sativa. Next base: position 194,060,060 of record NC_056626.2, read on the forward strand.
TGAACCTCCACCAGAAACGAAAACCATCATCAATGACCCTGCTCAAACTGATTAAACTGAAATCTCAAAACCAAAATCTGAAGAAATACAAATCACAAAACACAACAAATCTGATGAAACATGAATCAAAACCTAATCAATGAATCAGGTGTTCTAGAATTCTAACCTGATGCCATAATATCCATAAAATTGCATAGAAACGTGATTTTGGGGTTGATTACTTAGGGTTATTGAGAAACAAGCTTTTATATTAGTTCCAAACCACAGTAATCCTAAATGTAATTAGATACACAAGATGTTCGCCCATTTTTTGTCACAATCAACCTTTAAACATAAATAATTTTTTGCATCTAATTTATTTGTAGATAAGAGGAAAAAATGAGAGGAGTGGAGAGAAGTCGGAGAACCCCGATGCAGCGAGGCTCCATGGACTTTTATTTCAATTAGTCTTCTATGCCGTAACCGATGCTGACGACGTTCTGACCATGAACCCTAACTGCCTCCCGTTCTAACCACAAACCCTAATCATAATCAATAAATGTAGATCCGACAGGGTAGTGATATAGAGAGAGGTTTCCAAACAGGAATCTCAAGCGGAGAGGAGAGAAGAGGAGATGAAAGGGAAGAAATCTCACCTGGTTGTTGCTGGATTAGCGTCTCTCACCGGAGGAGTGGTCTTCAGAAAAATGGGTGAGAAGTAACTGAGCAAAAAAGAGAATCAGATGAGGGTGAATGGGGATAACATGAGGAGCAAGGTTTTTTTTTCTTTTTTGATTTAAAAATGCTAAAAAATAGTAGAAAATTAAAAAAAATAAATGCATAAGGATATAATAGTCTTTTTACGTCATCCAACGACCAAGGACGTAACAAAACCAAAACATAAGGACCGTCCAAGCTAAAAAAAAGTTCTTAAGGACCATCCATGCAGATTACCCTAAATTACAGGGACCATATGTGTAATTTACCCTTCGTATAACCTTTTCTTCAAGTTATTGACTATGATTTTTTTGCTAGATTATGCTTAAGTGTTGGCTTGAGGGTGAACAAGAGTAGAAATTATCATTTTGATTCCCCAAGTCGTGCAAAAGTCTCTTGTCCTTTTGCTTATGAATTGGGATCCGTTGTCGCATATGATTTTGGCAGGGATCCTGAACCTAGTCAAGATATTGCATTTAATAAATGAGACTGCCTCTTTGTCTCTTACATGAACAAAATATTTGGCTTCTATCCACTTTGTGAAGTAGTCCGTCATTACTAGCATGAAGACTTTTCCTCTATGAGCTACCAAAAATTTCCCTACTATATCAATCGCCCATTTCATGAATGTCTAAGGGGAGATGATAGGGTGTAGAAGTTCTGTTGGTTGATGTAGGATGTTGCTATGCTTTTTGACAAGCATCACATTTTTTAGCGTGTATGAAAGAATCTTTCTTCATGGTTGGCTAGTAGTATCATGTTCTCAACACTTTGGAGCATAAGGATCTACCCCCAGTGTGATTGCTGCAATCTTCTTCATGTATATCCTTTAGAACTTCTACAGCTTCATGATCTTCTAAGCATCTAAGGTATCGACCTACCATAGATTTTTTTATATAATATACTTTGGATTACTAGAAACCTTGAGACCCTTATCTGTTTTTTTTTCCTCTTTTGGGATCGTGTCATTCTGGAGGTATTCCTTAATAGGTTGGATCCAAGATCTTCAGGTTGGTTAAGGATCCTTGATGTTAGGATCCTGGTAAGGAAGTTGAAAATTAGGGTCTTCTATTGTAGCGATGTTGGTAGTTTCATTGTGATCATTGGGATCCTTTAGTCTTTTGGCATGAACCTCGATTGCTGGTATCAACATATGGATTATCGGGATCTTGGTTTCTGGCGGGATCCTAAGAGAAGATCCTAGATTGGCTAAAGCATCTGCTTCGAATTCTGAGGCTAAATTTTTGATGATCTTCAAATATAGTGCTTGTCTTTCTTATTTTACTGCATAGGATCCATTAAAATGGTTAGTCAATAATAAAGAATCGATGAATACCTGAAGATCCATGCTTTGAAGATCCTTGGCTAACTACAATCCCATGATTAGTGCCTCGTATTCCGATAGGTCATTTTTTAATGACCTCTCATCGTATGATGCAATGCTTAGACTCAGGTCTTTTAGATTTGAATTCTAGAATGGAATATACCTTCTTTCAGGTTCGAATGTGATATAATCACATTCTAGCATATAGCACTTCTAGCTACAATCTTCTTACTTTAACAAGGATTACAATACTTCTATGGATTGCTTTCATTATCTTTCAATTCAATCTTTTGGCTTAATTCAGATGCTACATTGATCTTGGTTCTCTGAACCATGTAACACACTCATCTTAGTCGGACTCGAAATGATATAACCACTAAGGTCAGAATAACAGTCATCGTCTCAGTTATTATCGAAATGATGGTAACGACATAGATGAATAAAACATAATTAACTACTAGCACCTTGGTAACCTTGTAACTTTCCCCAATCCAATTGTGAGTCCTTTCAGGTAGTATAGGCCTCTACTACCTTTCACAAATACAATTTTAACACATACAAATATATCCAAACAATCAAAAAAAAATTTCCTAAACTCTACGAGCACTCCTTCCATGCGTATCTTCAATCATCAATTCTTCTTTAACTTGGTTGGCGGTGGAAACTCCATATGATGGGACAACTTCACGAATTACGCCAATCATTTTATCATCCCACCAATCTAAGGTGTACTTCGGACGTACCGTACTCCTCTAGACATACTGTTATTTTAACAGACGTATTCTAAAGGTAAGATACCAATCTTTCGATATCTTCTAATATGTATCATTTAATATCTTAATCCTTCTCATTTCCTCCATTTTCTCAATCTGCTACGAGTCCTTATCATGTCGTTCCATACACCATAATAGTTGTTCAAGATGAGAAATTTAAGATAGAGAAGGTTTAGATGGGTAATCCTCCTTATTACTCCGAAAACTTACATGCTAGTTCTAATATTGTAGTTAAACGTTTAGAAATCTGAACACATAAATTTTCTAGATACGGTCGGTAACAGACCATAGATCCGATCAAATAATGGCATCATAAAGCATCATAAATCAGTTAGCATATAAAATCAATTTAGGCATCTTCCCTAAGCAAGCTAGTGCTTATGTCTATTCAGGTGTACTACCTAAAATACATTAGACACACTCCTCACGATCATCGTTTAGCATTCTAAGTTTAAGTCTAAAAATAAATCCTTATTCCTAGTTCGCTTAAACTAATGCTCTGATACCAACTGTGACATCCCCAAATTCGCAGTCATTTTAAAAATTTTATTTATGCTTATTTGAAAATCAGAGTATTCATAATATTGTGGAATTTTCTTCAGAAAACATGATAAATATTTTATCAAAGCATTTCTGAAGAAATGTATTTTGTTTATATTAAAACTTTGGGATGTAATCGTTAACACAGAAACATAAGCATAAATAGACCTTACGTTCATTTACACTAGTGATCTACATCTCCTTTAATCTCTCATTGTAAAGTGTCCTTGTATGGATACATGTGATACAAATAAATTGAGTGGGTTAGGTTGCTAAGGATTGTCCTAAGGAATAGGCACGAAGTCTCTCGCTGCCATGGTTTATTCAACAGACACTAAGTCCATAGTTGTCGATGTTATTTATTAGGCACTAAGTCCATAGGTGACAATGTTCATCTACAGGGCACTAAATCCATAGTTTCCAACGTTTATTTGTAAGGCACTAAGTCAATAGCTTCCAGGGTTTACCTTTTAGGCACTAAGTCCATAGCTTCCAGGGTTTATCTATTTGACACTAAGTCTATATATGCCAGGGTTTATCTATTTGGCACTAAGTGTAACACTCGTGTTTCTAGCCTAGGCATTTATATTGAGGGGGTAGTCTAGGTTAACCTTTGTAACTCATTTTGAAGAAAGGAAAAGGAATTATGTGAATATTATGTGAATTATGTGTTTTATGCTTAATTATTACCGTTTAATTAATTAAGAATAAAAATAAGCGTCAAAATTAAAGTGTGAGATAAGCCCAATATCTTTACATAAAGTTGTAGTGGTCGAAGCAAGGATTTCAGGGATATAAAGAATACCAAAATTCGAGTTATACCGAAGAAGTTATGACCTGTCGAAGTTTCGCGACAAAACCGACACGGTGCTGAATGTCGTAAAAACTGAGGTTTTGATAAGCTACTTTTTAGCCTTAGTAATCTAACTGAAAGTCGTAGTATTCGTTAAACCGAGAAGTTCGATAAAAAGAATGCCCAAAATCTGACTTCGTATGAAGAAGTTATGATTTTTCGAAGTTTCAACTTAGCAGTAGACAGCTAAAAACTCGAATTTTAGATCGAGCGATTTTTAGCTGACACAACCTAAACGAGAATTGAAGGTCTCATCATTATAGCACAACGGTAAAAAGTCTGACGAAAACGGACGTCGGATGAAGAAGTTATGAAATTTTAATGGATTTCCTGTCCCGGTCTGTTAAAAATAATAATATTAAAATAAAAGTCAAAAGTAGACGACAAAGTCTAAACAAAAGTTGTAGAACATAATTTAACTACGCGTGCATATAAAGAACGTCGAAAACGGAGCCCGTATGCGAAAGTTATGGATTTTAGAAGATTAGGGCTCATTTTCCAAGGAATCTCGCATGGATAAGCCTTATCCGGAAGAGCCACGTCACCTCGCATGAACAGTAGCCGCGTGTCACACACCTGTCGCCTTCTGATTCATCCGAGCAGCGGCCCAATCCCCGTCCGACGTGTTGCTGTCTCCGTGTCCTTCCAAGCCTCGCTGGCCCCTCGCATGCGAAGCCACCCGGAGCCTCTTGCTGTTGCCACGCGCCTCGCTCCTACTGCTGCCACCGAGCTGCTTCCCTGCTGACTCACTTCCTTCTCGGCCGACCTTCGGACCCTATAAAAGGGAGGGTGCGAGACCTCCCAGGGGTATTGTGAAAACTTGTCATTTTTAGCCCCTTTCTCCATATTTCTTTCATATCATCATCCCCCGAAGCCCCGATATCGATTATAAGCCCCGGAATACTCCACGAAGTGCCCGAGAAGCCGGAAAATTTATCTTTTCAGTTTCGAAACCCGACTTTTGCAGAGTCCGGTTTCTCAATAAAACTCTCGGTTTTATTAGAAACGATCGTTTTAGGAAACGAATTGCTGTCAGATTATCATCAAATCAAGTGAGTGGATAGTCACTTTCATTTTACACATAGATATGAAGTATTTAGCTTATAATACGTGCTATGTGTAAATATATTAGTTGTTTATTTGAGGTGACTGTTGAGTTGATATTTTATACAAGTTTTAAACTGTATAAGTATTTTTATCTACAAATATGTTGGGTAGAACATGGGTAGATAGTGATGTGTGATAAAATAAAATTGATGAGAGGCCTCGATGTGTTTTGAGATCCAGTCATCTAGCGGAGTTTGGATGACAACCATGGACTTTCTAGACAGTCCAGTGGGAAACATTAGCAGGTCCGCAACATGTAGGTGTTAATGAACTAAGAGTGTTCATTCGTTGTACTCCATCCCCCTCATGGTTGCCTTTAGGACATGTATGGTTGAGGAAACCCCTTAGCAGTAGTGTCCATCTCGATGATATTCTTTAAGCTTGGTCCCTTGTGATAAGTGTTTAGGGACGTAAAGTGAGGATAACGGGAACGGGTAATCAGGGTTATTGTTGATTGATGAACTTAGTAAGTTTATTATTATTGTGGGTTGAAAACCTTATATGCTCACCAGGCTCCCAAGCCTTACCCACTCAGCTTTTTATGTTACAGGTAGTGGACCCCGAGCATAGTCGGAGGACAACGAGAGATTTTCGGATTATAGGCCAGTAGTTGTAAATAACTGTTGAAAGGCTTATAATGTCTTGTTTATGCTTTTGATCTGTACCGGAACATGACATCCCGAGGTTTTGATATATATGGAAAATATATACCTTCTTAATGAAGGGTTTTGATAAACTTTTATCTAATGTTGCTTGGGGACCAATTCCGCAACATCTTTTAAAAAGATTTCTCTGATTTTATTTTAAAAAGCATAAATTAAATCGGTCTTTTCTGGCCGAGAAATTAGGGGATGTCACACTAACTCCATAGTTGTCAGGGTTTATCTATTTGGCACTAAGTCCATAGTTGTCAATGTTCATCTATATCATCTTTCATCTCTCATCATTCATCTCATCTTTCATCTCTCATCTCATCTTTCATCTACCCATCTTTACCCATCATAATTATAGGCAGTGTTCTAAAAGGCGCGCCATGGCGCGCCATGGCATGAGGCGCGGCGTCGCCGTTACGAAAAGCTTCATAACGTTGCTGTTAGGTGTGGCGCGTGGCAAGCCGTGATATGGCGTGCCATGGCGCGTTATGGCGTGTTATGGCGCGTGTTTTTTCGTTTGAGACACATTTTTTTGCTCGTTTTTTATACCTTTTTTAATTGGACATACAAGTATTGTGTTTTTATTCACTTTCTGTTATTAGTTGTTGATATAACACTTCTAAAAACTAGGTATATTTGATATAAATTTATATTTATGCGGTAATATAATTATAAATTAATACAAAATCGCCGCCTTACATCACGCCTTGAAAAACGCCATGGCTCGCCATAACTCGTTAAGCTTGAGGCTTGGCCTTGCCGCCACGCCACGCCTCACGCCTTTTAGAACCTTGATTATAGGTACAAAATACGTATACAGTTTAAATCAAATAAAACATGTATATTTGGTTCATCCATCATAAATATCAAGAACACGGATAATATGCACACATAGCACATAATTTATATTAAATACTTCATATCTATGTGTAAGATGAAAGTAACTATGCACTCACTTTTTAAAGTTATGACTCAAAATTCGGACAACGCTTCACTTCTAACAATCGTTTTTTGCTTCGACGAAACCTATCATTATTATTGCTAAGTTTTAGTCTAATATTTATTGCGACTTAATTAACTCAAGGTCTATGAGCGATATTATTCTATAGGAGACTAATGCTGGAGGATCTTGGGATCCTGGAGTAGTGACTGGAGGAGTGTTTTTCTTCGACACATTAGGAGTCTTTTTGGGACCTCCAGTTGGAGGGGGTAGAAGGTTTTTGGAGGAAATGGGAGAAATTGAGGAAAAAGACAGGGTCGATTACGTAAACATGATTTTCCAAAACGTTTTGAACACCATATACCCCACGGTGGGCGCCAAATTATTTTGGTGAAAAAATAATACATAAAACTTAACCAAATTATATGAGAGGTTGTGATGTTCACGGTAAAGCAAATACAAGATGATGATCAATGCGACACAAGTGGTTTACAACGAAAGCCCTTGATCCTTACTAGGATCTCCAGCATAAAACCTTAGGAGGTGATCATGATCACCTGCCTTGATGATTTTATAAATTGAAAATGTTTATTAAAGAGATGAATGTGTAAATGTAAGTACAAGTATCGTAGATGAACTAATCGTGTGTGTAGTGTGATGAAACTTAACCAATATATATGAACGTTGTTTGACTTGGTACTTCGGGTCTTCTACCTGGTTGAAACGATTCTTTGTTGAAATAAGTCTTTCATTGACTACTTATACACACGTGTCAATAAGAAATAAGATTATAACTGTTATAAGTGTTAGTAAATAATAACGATAGTAATTAGGATCTTGAGATGTGTTTAAGGATTTTAAAGCTTTGAGGATCCTGAATGTGATTCTGGATCTTGGCCCTAACAACCAAGTATGGAAGAAAATGTTATTATATAAGCAAAACATTTAGCATTGTACTTATTTAACATTATAATCATTAATAAAATATGAAAAGATATTGGAGTTCTCATCAATATGATGCTTGGAATTATGAAATGAGAGTTTCAAATCAATATTAAACGTACAATTATGTCTCTATTATTATAAATATATAGATTTTCACATGAAAAAACAGGAAGTTGATTCAATTACTTTGTCTTGTAATTCAAGTTTTAAAATATGTGTTAATAACATAAAGGGCCGTCAATACATATTTGGGGTGCGAAACAAAATAAAAGTTATGATTATTTAGTTTAAGATGACCAAGTTCCATAAAACCTATTATTGTTTGACTTTTTCTATTTAACCAGCCGAAATTATGATCGAGACTATGTTCAAAATAAAATAAATAACTTGATAATAAATTTTAAAAAGCTATTTTTTTCCTAGTGAAAGTTTTTTTTAACTAAAATTTAAATTATATAATTAAATCATAAAAAACATAATGTTGAAATTTTTAAATTGGGTAAATTTCAGATTATAGAATTTTTTTTTTTAGAATTTAAAGTTCTGCTTAATTTTTTTATTATAATAAAAACAAAATTCCAATGATGAAAATAAGAAAATTTTCTTACGTTGATTTAAAGTTGGTTATATGAAAGTGTGACCTTAAAAACTAATATGTTCATTAAGCTTAAGCTTGCTTTATTTATTTATTGTTATAAATTTTATAAAATACTTTAATTATAATTGTATGAGAAAAAATTTATAAACACTTGACTGATTTGTGTAAAAAAAGATATTAACCTCTTGTGATGTAATGACTTAGCAAATATGTTAAAAATATGGTGGATAATTTATTGATCCATGTTTAAATTCACATTATTTAGCCCTTGTGACCATGAAGTATCGCATGCATCGACTCCAAGGCATAAGGCACAACATCATGTTGACAACGAATGATTACTCTGTAAGCAAATTGGTCTAAAAACCGGGAAGTTTCATTTTAAAAAAAAAAAAAATATCACATATCCACACATCTATCAAAAATACACACGCTTAGTGGACTAAGACAAAGTTACAAAAATATTAAATAAAATAATTATTATGTAAATAACCATGTAAGAAAACTAATACATGACGTAACGTCGAAAATATATTAACTTTTGATAAAGTTGAAAGTGTGTCGTAGAATAGTGGTTGAAGTTGTTGACCAAATCAATATGCTCATTAATGACTAGAAACCCTTTTAAACATAATTTATAAAGGCTAATGTAGATTAAAGTAACAATTTCGTTTATTGGGAGAATTTCCATGTTTTTTTTGTCTCTATTACTTTATTTTGTAAGGTTTCAAAAGGGTAATGGTGTGATACTAAAAAACATCCATCCCATTTTTAAAAACCTGCAACACTCACACACATATACACATTTCAATGGAGGGTCTATTTAAAATCATTAATTTTCAAACCTCATATTGTTATCGTTTAGTCTTTATAAATAAAACCATACAATGATGGACAATAAGTATTTAACTTATATTATTGTACTAGTAATTGAGTCCCGTTTACCGTAAGTTTTCATGTTTTTGTTGCGTGTGTATATATATATATATATATATATATATATATATATATATATATATATATATATATATATATATATATATATATATATATATATATATATATATATATATATATATATATATATATATGTTCAAATGTTTTCACTATCTATTGTGTGCCCGTATGATTGATTCTGGACCAATCATTTTAGTTATTTTAAGAAAGTAATTAATGCATATTAAATGCTGAAGATGTAATTAATACCTATTATATATTCAACATGTAGTATACATTAATTACTTTCTTAAAATAACTAAAATGATTGGTCCAGAATCAATTATACGGGCACACAATAGATAGTGAAAACAAAATAACCTAACCTTATATATATATATATATATATATATATATATATATATATATATATATATATATATATATATATATATTGAGGAGCTAAAAGTGGATTATTATATACACCTTATGGTTGTATTAACATTGTTTATAACAAGATTTTGTATCATGGCTATGGTTTAAGTAAATTACACATATACGAATAAGTTTCTTAGACTTCGATCAGAGGGGAAGGAAGTAGTTAACTTGAAATTTGACTTAAGGTAAGTCAACTTTTGGCATTGTTATGTGTATACATGTGGGAATTTCCTTTTTCAAATCATGTTTAATACCTATAGTTAACAATATTATGCTATTTTTGGCAATAAGAATTACAATATATTAATATCTTGGACCATAACTAATATGTTTTGTTATCGTCATTTATGGTAAACACACGAGACTCCATAAATATAGGTTATTGTGGAAAGCGTGGCATAAGGGTTGGAGTTTATAGCAAGAAGGTCGAATGACATACAAAAGTTCTAGAAGAAGGGATATGAAAAAAGGACCAAATAATCAAGAAGTGTCACACTATGCTATATATGAGATAATCATTGGGTGGTAGCTAAGGAAATAACATATTTTACTACCAACCTCATGACTCATCAAGTGGAGGTTGAAACAAAATTGGTTCATGATCAGACCACCCAAGCTACATGCATAAAAAGAAATTAAACATTTAGAAGATGGTACAGGAAAAGAACCTTAGATCGATATTTGTTATTGTAACACCCATACTTTTATCATTTCAAATTTAACATGGGTGTACAATTATTTTAAAAATCAATCACATTAAATTCTAGTTTTTCAAAAACCTTTCACTGATTTATCAGAGATTACAATTGTTTGGTAGTACAACAACAATATCAAAAACCACAGTAAAAGAGAAGGAATCAATCACTTCAAGACTTCGACAAGTCTTCAATAAACCTTCTTTATCAACATCTCTCTAAACTTCACTATGAAACCTAAGTAGATAACATATTTAAAAATAACATGTAAGTCGAAAAGACTTGTAAGCTACATGGATTTTAACCTAACAAAACAATTTAAGCATGATTTCAATATTACAATTTAAAACACACTGACAACCTTCTAACATTTAAACATGTCATAATAAACAAAGATGTGGAATTCGACATTCCCTAATGATAAACTTACATATAAAACTATACACGTTGGGATTTCATATCCCAAGACATAATTATGTAGATAAGGTTGCACTTAAAGACATAACCATGTACATAAGACTGCCCTCATGGACATAACTCTACAGATAAACTACAACCACAGGACTTCATATCCTAAAATATAAACTTAGACATATAGGAATCAACACCCCTAATTAGTTCATAATCAAATATTTATTATCCTCAAGATTATAAATTATCCTGAATTCGATGAGGTCTCATTACTTCCTGTCATTATGTCCTACTACTAGGACATGTACATTGGGTTTATCTTAACTATATTATGACCATAACCTATTAATAGGTAAATTTTGGTTGTAACTTGTCAATAGGTTCTACAACATGAATACATTCACTAACAACTAGTAATTAAGAGAAATACAATCTTGATAATGGTCATGAATCCTAAACTCTGATCTGTAATACACACTTTAGAGTATATCACACCACTAGCATATATATTGCATTCTAATATCCAGTCACTTATATCTAGTAAGCTTATACACAATTTTACACATAATAACACTGATTATCCCAATAGTTGATACCAACCATACGACATGCTAAAACTTTCATAATAGAACTAGTAGCAATGCTTTGTAACCAATAAACATATGTATGCTAAAGTTTCTATGTTAAACTACTACCAATGCCATTTTAATATCAGCTTAAGAATATAATCATTTAAGTGATAAAACACTTAATATCAAACATTTATACATAGAAAACTCATTTTCTATGAACTCATAGATATCCACATTTACTCACATGGTCAACTAGTGAAAACTAACTTCTTCTTTTGCGTATAGTTTGTGTTATCTAGCAACTCAACCTCTTTTCCAAACCTATTTTGACAATATACCATGTTCCTTAGGACTTGTCCCAATTCACTAAGAGTTAACCTTAGTAACCAATTTTCATCGTGATAATTATACTCCATATCACACTGCTAAATGAACTAACATTGTAAGCCATTAATCGCATATATCTAAATACTAGTGCTCACAACCCTGATCATCTAATTAGATAATCCTATAACAGAATTCATCTGTCAACATTACCATTAAGTTCATAATAACAACATATCATGAATTACAGTTGCTACTTCATGTTCTAACAACCCTACATGATTAACATTGGTAGGCTTATATCACATTCTCATATTTTCTTTGTAAATGAATTGTTAGGAATAAGGTCAAACCCACATGTATGACTATTCGCGGTTGTGTGCGCAAGATGTGATGTTTGCATAGTGGCATGACGTAGCCACACTTTGCATTTCGCATGTCGCTAGTAGGTGAAAAGCTTTTAGTTTTAGAGGCTCTTTGGTTTGATGAGATCAAACCGATCCATTCAAACAAATTACCAGTCTACTATTGACTAACTTAGATATAACCATGAGGAGTCAACATATAATGTTAGAGATCAAGGTGTAATGGCACGGGCTAGGCTCCAATTTTTCCATACGGTAGCATTTTTTAGTGATAGCTTTATGTCATCGCCCCACTTTTTTGGGGGCTTACTATGCTTTCCTGCAAATATAACTAAGGCCTTGCAACTATACATAAGGCCATCTAGGGCTTACTTATAAACACCTAAACGGTCTCTTGTCTCCTCTAATTTATATGAATTTTGCAAATAGGCAGTTTTAGATTTCCAGTTAATCGCTTTACATTAATAGAGTGTTCGATCTACATTAAATCATGGGTTTTATGCTAAAACTAACAATTGATAGAGTGTTGTAACTATTTTTAAGGGCAAAAGTTACATCTGGTGCAACAATCTTCGATTAACGAAGTCAACAACATCATATTGGTTTTTAATTTTTGTTCCGTATTTTGGTTCATCGACAACATAACAATATTCTATGTACCTTTTTTTTTAACCAGTTTATCGCTTAAGGATCAAACCGGTTTTGGATGAAACAAAATAATTATAGATTATAATTGTTACTAATTTCTTGCTTATTATTCACAACAAATTATCATAAATTTATAATGAATTCTCAATATAAATTTTCATTCATTCATATTTATTATTTGCAACAACCTGATAAATAGTTCTCAATATATTTTATCATTTGTTCGTATTTTTTAAAACGACTTAATAATTAGTTTTTGATATCAATTATCTTGTGTTTACTTTTCATATATTTAAAACTTTGATGATTGATTCGTAATATTAGTTACCATATTATACGGTGTTATCATCCCAAATAATGGGCCATCGATTTCGCATCACTTTTACATTGATGATGCATTATTCGTTGGTGATTGGTTCAGTATAAGTTTTATTAATATGTCCTATATTCTTATACGTTTTCATGTTGATCTGGTTCTTAAAATTAGCTTCTATATGTCTAATGTTTATGGAATTGGTGTTTTCGAGATCGAAGTTACTCGTTGTGCATGTATCTTAGGTTCTAAAGCAACTTCCCTTCCATTTTTATACATAGGGAGTTAGGGGTACCGGTTGAAGCCAATATGTTTCCTAAGAGAAACTGGAAGCCTATTCTAGAGAGGGTTCAAAAATTGTAGTCTTGGAAATCAAAAACTCTTTCATTCGGGGGAGATTTCCCTTTGTTAAATCGGTGGTTGGTAACCTTCCACTATTTTATTTTTCTCTATTTAAAGCACCGAACTTTGTTATTGACTCTCTTGAGAAATCTTGGAGAAGGTTCCTATCAGGTTGTAGAGAGGAAAAAACAAGATTAATTGGGTTGCTTGGAATATCGCCCTCGCTTCTAAAGAGAGTCGGGGGCTTAGGTTCGTGCCCTTCAAATCCCTAAACTTTTCTATCATATTTATTGGATTTAGAGATTTAAGTTGAAGAGCTCCTCACTGTGGAGTCGGGTTATTGGCAATATTCACAATCTTCTTTGAAAACCAACTAATTGTTGGATTAAGGTGTCTAAGCTCATAACTAAATTGGTATAACTTGTAATTAGAAGCAAAATCATTTTTGGGTTGCCCTCAAAACCAGTAACCAAATAAAATAACATTTGGAGACAGAGATTGATTTATAGATTATTATGTGATTAATAAACAGAAATAAATAATTTGTTAATTGATTATATGATTAATATAGTAATTTGAAATGGTAATAATTAATTAAGAATTAATTAGAATTAATTTGGATTTAATTATGCGTTAATTAGAATTAACTAAAGGTGGAAGGACTGAACTATAATTGCTCAATAACCGAACAAGAAGGAATTCCATAACCTTCCACTAGGGTGGACGGTTTTCGAGATGCCAAAAAGGCATCTAGAATATTCCTTCTACGATAAAAAAAAAACTGGATATCCACCCAGATTTGAAAAAGTATTATTTTATTGAGGATTAGGGTTTCCACAGTTATCCTATCAGGTATAAATGGGACCCCCTTTGGGTGCCTAAATTCCATCCATGATCTTTACTAGAAGAATAGCCGAATATCCTCTCCTCTGTCCTCTTTTGTTCTTCTTGCTAAGGTTTGGGTAGAAGCCATTAGAGACACTATCCTTTTGGTGCTAGTTTCTCAAGTCTACAAGGAAGTATTCAATCAACTTGTTTGCTACAACAAGTTTAAGGTATGTAACTCTACTTTGTGATTTTTGAAATTACTAGGATGCATATTAGTTTTGTTAATTTAAAGTAGGTTACGTTAAAGTGAAAAAATAGATCCTATTAGTTTGTATGTGTCTGATCTTAATTGTTAAGTGTTTCCACGAGCGTTATAATTGTAATCTAAGAAAACCTTCACTTGTATTAAAGCTACTTGGTGTGTCTTCTATTAATGGCACATTAGTCAATTGAACACAAATTTTGGTCAGATATGTGTTCACGACGTGACAGTGTATCTGTCACGACGTGAACTCAGTACAGATCCAGAATTTCGAGATTTCTTTCCTAATTTGATTTATGTGATTGTTATTTGGTAATTATATGCTTAAAATTCTATTAGAATCCGATTTTTCATGCTTTGGATTATTAAAGAAAATCTGTAAATATTAGGAGATATCTTTACACAAGATAATGATTAATTATGAATTTAATTAATACTATCCATATGGATCTAATACTTAATTTAATTAAATGATTAATTAAAATATAAGTATTAAATCCATAAAAGGTTTAAATAATTAATTAATTAATTGATTTAAATAAATAATTTTAAATGTTTAAATGTTTAATTAAATAATCAATTAATCTAGATAACTAATTTTAAACCTTGTATTTTGAAATATTTTAAAATACACCATTATATATATATATATATATATATATATATATATATATATATGTATGTATGTATGTATGTATGTATGTATGTATGTATGTATGTATGTATGTATGTATATTAAGATTAACTACTATATATAAGATATGTTAGTCGAATTGCTACTAAGCCTTCCTCACAAAGTCATGCTAGAAAGTGGGTATAAGGATACAACCTATAAAATGACCGTTGAATGGCTTTCCTTTTCACCCACCGCTCTCCTGTATGGTGGAGGGTCGTTAGCTTAATGTGTTTAATAGGACATAATCACATTAAAAGTATAATGTTATAAAAGTGCTAGAACCTTCCTTAAAATTCCACTCTAGTTACTTTAGGAAAATATGAAATGTATGCTAATCCATGAAAATGTACATCGTTCTTTAAAAGTCTTTAGTGGAGCGTGTGTGGATAACCAACACACTAATTTGGGGCTATAAAGTTGAATGATGGTATAAATCATAAATTATTGTTGTTAATGGAGCGTGTGTTGTTTACCAGCACATTATTTTGAGATGATAAAAGACATTGAGGTTGTCGAGCATGTTTGCATGGTTATTCGCATCTTAATTGTGATCCTCGACATTCTAGTCACAACTGGTAAGAGCATAATAAAGACTAAACCATTGATAAGATTCAGTGAATCTCAAACGATCTAGGAGTTTCATATGAATGAAATTGGTGAAAGTCTTACCTACCTAAAATAGATTCGTAATTTGATTATAACATCCATTTTCAAAGTTCGAATTGAAAATATGGATCCTAGCCTTATTTTAACTTGATGGGTAAATAATTAAGATTAAAATCAACTAACTTGAATTCTCTCTTCTCCCAAATTTAGTATGTCAAATCAAGACAATGATGGTCTTCCTCATTCTTATGGAAATGGTCCTCAATCTTTTGGAGATGGTGTTCTGGTTTCAAGACATGGTGAAAATGTCTTTCCTTCCTTAGGAAATGATGGAATTGGACATCATCCTTCTTAAACTCTTCCACCATCTCCTCATGTAACTCTCCCAACGTCATGTTTCATCAAGTTGAAAGATATGAAACTACTCAAGTCCTATTGGCATGGTTAGTTCATTGAGAACTTTCATATGAAGAATCTCAATGTGACCTTAATTGATCTCACCCATATCTTGATGGTTGCTAAAGCGGAAAATGCATATATGATCTAATTCCAAGAATTTCATGGACATTGATAATAGTCATATTGGTGATCAAGAATAGACTTCTCTTCCCAACGGAAAAGGATCGGCCAAGGTTAACCCGTTTGATCATATGGTAAAGAGAAATGGTTCTTATGATACCACTTGTAAGGTCCTAATCTGCTTGTGTATCAATCAGATCCGTTTGATGGTGCGGAATCCCAATCAAACGGATGATGCCAGATCAATATAGAAGAGAAGAAGAAGAAGAATATGATGAATCTTGTATGATTTGATTAGAATGTAGATCCAAATACAAGATTCACACACAACTTACACACACTTAAGTTCCTCTCTCTCTCTCTCTCTCTCTCTCTCTCTCTCTCTGTCTCTCTTAGCCGTAAACTCTCTTCTATTCATCAACCACTCCTCACCCACCTAACACCTATATATATACTTGGGTAATATGGGTCGTAAATGGGTTTACAGCCGTAAACACCCATTTGTCCGTAAACACTTTTCGGTCCTAGACGGAAAATTAAAATTGCATAGAAAAGCAAAGTATAAACCATAATTTAGACCCAACAAAGGGACATTAGAACCAAAGCTACCCAAAATACTTGAAGGATCTTGAAGATGGTAAAGTCAATTTGTGTCACTTTACTTTAAGTACATCCATTATCTAACTCCATAAGTTCCTATTCTTAGATTCTTAATACATAATGTGATGATCACATTTTGAGGGTATTGTAGGATCAAAAAGAAAGAAGGATGCTTAAGCAAAGTGAGCTAAATTTGATCTTGGTAAATGGACTCTTGTCACATGGTGCAATGGTCAGTATTTGGAGCTACTACTAAGGAGTTAGCATAGCTTTAATAGATTGCTATTACTCTTCGGAGATGTCTGGAAATATAGGTTTTCATTTTACGCATTGTAAGGACAAGTTCCAATTTTCTTTTCAGCAATATAATGAATTTTTGGTTTATGAAGTTGCCTTAATTGTATTTCCTTGAAATGACATTTATGCAAGTGTTTGTCATGTTTCTAATAAGGGAAATATTAATGGTGGATATTGATTCTTCTAGAACATTCTTGTGGCATTATCATTGTTGACCAAGTGAAAATTAATCTCATCATCAAGTTTCAATTGGAGAGAAACTTAGAGTCATACATGTTGCATGAGAATCTTGCTCACTAAAAAATTATGATTAATTTGTTGTTCTCATGTTTATGTGATGCAAGTGAATGACTAATGGATCTAGTACATGTTGGTATGGACTCTTCAGATCCACTACAAGGGATGATAACTCTATTCGTCATAATTTACTGATGATTCAGTAAATATGGTTTTGTTTAATTAATCCAAATTCTAATACTTTTGGAAATGTTCAAAGAGTAGCAGAACGAATAAAAGAATATATTGTGTAGGAAGATAAAAGATTCTCCAATCTGAAAGGAAAGGAGAGTACTTTAGTATCATGATTTATGATCATCTTAGAAATTCTGGAAATCGTATCACAATTAATCCTCAAGAACATCTTAGTGCAATTGTATGACTAAGGAAAGGAATCGAACATTATTGGAAATGGTTCGGTCTTAAATGAGTCATACTTTGTTTTAATAAATTTTTAGACACATACTATAGTAACTTCAATTCGTATCTTGAATCTCATTTCAAGCTAAGAAGGTTGATAATACCTCATAATATGTGGAGTAATAATGCTTTTCTTACTCTAGCACATTTAGAATTGGAGTTTTCATGTTTCGTTAGTTGAGAAAAAAAAGATAAATTGAGTCCTTTTCTATGAAGTGTTTTCTTATTCGGAATCCACATGAACTTTTGAATATTTGTTTTAGCTCGTCAAGGAATGTTCCTTGAGAGAGAAACTTATATGTGAAGAAGTTAGTGGGAGTCGTATTGATCTTGAGAACTTACAAGAGTCAACCGAAAATGATCCTTCCACTTGAGTTGGCAATGCTTACGAGTTCTATGATATTCATTTAACTATAAAAGGCAAAGCACGTTGGTCAATGAAAGTATATTGATCAATATTTGTGAGCTGTTAATGACTTGGAAGCACTGGTAGGCCCTTGAGCTGCCAGAAAGAAAAATTAAAATAGCGAGGTTCAATCCATGAAGGAAAACTGAATTCGGATTTTGTTTGTCCTAAACCTTGTCTTATGTTTGTAGGTTGAAATAATAGATTGAAGGGCCAATATATATATGGTTTGGGCTAGGCATCAATGTATAGATGAGGTAGGGCATTTGTCAATGTATTTTGGAGTTGTTTTGTGTATGCTTAATGTTTTCGGTCTAGGAAAGTTTTTGGTCAAGGTGTGACCGAAAACCAATTTTCAGTCTGCCAACAGAAAAAAAATTTCGGTCCTAGTAAGTATATATAGGTGTCAGGTTGTCAGAGTTAAACACATTTATACTTTCATGAGTTTTTGGCCCTGAGTTCTATCAAACGATTTGAAGTGATTAATCGTATGCAAGCTCAGTTTCATTCATCTCCTACTCCATTTCTTCTTTGTTTTCTTATGCTTGATTAATCATTGGTGAAGATCCTTCCATCAAGGACCTAACAATTGGTATCAGAGCACAAATCGGTGTCAATCAAGTGTGTTTATTCAGTTTTCTACTTCACAAGTCGTGTTCTTCACGTTCTCGGTTCTATTGAAGTTTGTTTTGCTCGAGTTTTGAAGATCAGATCATAGTTTCCATCGTGTGGAATAGAGATCTGCTTGGATTTCGGCTTTTCAGATTGAACTCTTATTGTTTTCGGTTTGATATTCATCAATCGAAAACGTATATTCAGTTGATTTCTACTCAGATCTAAGCTGTTTGGAAACTATGTTTGAACTTTCAAGCGTGTGGAAATCAAAATTGGATCGAAAATTTAAGTTTCTCATTGAAATATGTTAGTATTCGGTTCAATCTTAAGAAACCGAAAATTGTTCTTCAATCGAAAATCAGTCAATCTTCAGAAACCGAAAATTGTTCTTCAACCGAAAATCAATCAATCTTCAGAAATCGAAAGTTGTTCTTCAACCGAAAATCAATCAACCTTCAAAAACCGAAAACTGTTGAACCTTCAAAAACCGAAAACGCTTAATCCTTCATCAACCGAAAATCCTTAATAATCCGAAAACCCTTCATAAACCGAAAACCTTCTTTTACTTTTGAAACCAAAAAAAACACTTGTTCCTTTTATCTGTTTTTCAAGTTAATTTTTATAAAAAAAATTAAAAAAACAAAAAAAATCATAAACAAAAAAAATGGAATCTCAAAGCGTGTCAGCTCACCATGAATTGGATGCGATTATGGGAACTAGCTCTCGAATTCCACGACTGTTATCTGCGGAAGGATTTCCAGAATGGAAATATTGGATCGAGAAGTACATCAAAATGAAGGATTTTAAGATATGGCGAAGTATTCTTAAGGGTCCAATCTGCATTACAACTACATTGGAAGATGGAACCAAAATTGATAAGCAAGTTGAGAACTACACTGATAATGATTTCGAGAGAGTCGAGGAGCAGGAAAAGGCTCTTGCTACACTTATTATGGCATTATCTCCGGAAATCGCTCAAGGTTTCCGTGAATATACATCAGCAAAGGCCTTATGGGAAGCACTAATAGAAGTCTATGAAGGCAACGATGACATGAAACAAAGCCGCCAAGACATGCTGCGATAAAAGTCCAATATGTTTAACTATGTCTTGGGAGAAACTCTTGAGAATCAGTTGCAAAGGTTTATCACACTCACCACAGAAATGAGCTCTGCTGGTGTGATGGTTACAAGATCGGAGATCAACAAGAAGTTGCTTAACTCTTTGCCAAAATCCTGGGATATGAATGTATCAGTGATTAAGAAGACCAAAGATTTGAACTGTTTAAGTTTGGCTGAAACTATGGCAATCATTAAGGCTTGTGATCTCGATGATAAGCAAAGGGAAATTAACCATGTGAATTCATACTCCGCAGCAAATCTTGGGATTCAAACCACCAACAACACTGCTTTCTCAAGCTTTTCTACTTCTCAAGCTCCTCAAGTTCATGTTCCTCAAGTTCAACCCTATGTGACTCATCAGCCCACCTCATCTATTACACCTCAAATGCAACACATTCAAGTTCCTCAACCTCAAACTTTAGCATAACAAGTTGGTTCTAGTGTTGGTTCATCAACAGCTGCACCAGTTCAATCTCATGGAATCAGTCCTCAAGTTTCATCTTTAAAAGAAAAGGAAGAAAATTTGGCCCTAGCCACTAGTTTGGTAAACTGCTACAATGCTTTTGTGGCCGGAGAACTCTCCCCACAACTCTCATTTGCTGACCTAGACCAGATCCATCCTGAGGATGTGGAAGAGATGGACGTTACATGGCAGATGGCCATGGCGGTCTTCAGGGCAAAGCAATTCTCCAAGAAAACAGGAAAGAACAATTGGAGTGTGAATTCCAACAAGAAAGTGGGATTCAACAACGGAAAACTGTGATGTTACAACTGCCATGAGCCTGGGCACTTTTCAAGGGAATGTCCAAAGCCAGATCGAAGAGAGAATTCTGAACGAACCATGGTGCCGGTGACCTATATCAACGAGGGATCTTCTTCAAGCAATCAGAATGCTAACTTGGCGATGGTGGCTCAATCCTTTAATTGGGAAGACCAAGTTCAAGCTCTAAATATTTCAAGACCTGAAAATGCACATCTTGCCCATATTAAGAATGGTGTGGAAGAAGACATAGAGAAGGATCCTGAAGAAGAGATGATGAATCTTCAGTTTGCATTCATGGTGCAAACCACTCCAGAGCCTGCCAAACCGGAGGTTAGTGAACTTGGTTGCTCTCAATCTTGTATTAAAACTATTAAATTTTTGCGAGACCAAATTGAATTAATCAAGAGAGAGAACGAGGACCTTAAATATGAGGGTTACACACTTATGAAAAATCAAAAGCCTTTAAAGACACAATTAGAAAATAAAGCAAAGGACTTTAAGAAACTGCAAGAGGATTACAGCAACAAATGTGAGAACTATGATCATCTCAAAACAAAATTTGTTGTTGTGACCACTGAACTTGACGCATTGAAAAATCGCATTGAAAATGTTGAATTTATTTTTAACAAATTCGATGGGTCAAGTGAAGTTGTTGCAAAAATGATAGAAGGACAGATGCAGTGGAAAGATATTACTTGTGGTAATCAGATAAAAGTAGGATTAGGATTTGAGAGTGTCCCTCCTCCCTTCAATCAGTATTACACTGCTATTCCCTTGTCTCAAGAAGAAATAGACAAAGAACCTTTCATGGTTTATGGGAAATCAACTTCTGAACAAGCAACACGATCAAATGATAAAATCTTGGATACTAACATTTCTACCTCAAGTGCAGATAAGTCAGTAGTTCAGGGGGAGCTAGAAGCTGAAAAGTCTGATTCGAATAATTATGTGTCCAAATTTGGTGTTGAATTCTGTGATGAATATGTTTTAAATTCAAACACTAAAGTTTTTGTTTCTGGTGGTGTGTTGTTTCACACTGATGTCTTTGAAAATAATGATGTTGTTTCTGATAAAGTTGTTAAATCTGATTTGAATGCTTCTACATCTTCCACGTTTGCTACACAATCTAGTGCTTGTTCTTGCAAACGTGAAAATGCTAGAAAAGATAATAGAAACCGGACATCTGACAAGAGCAGTACCCAACCCAATGATAATAAACAAATTTACTTCAATTGTGGTACTGTTGGTCGTATTGCCAGAAATTGTTTAAACCGAATGTTTGTGCATCACATGTCAAAGAGGGGAGAGAATGAGTCTAGAGGACCATCTTTAAGTAGAAAATCATCTAGAACCCGTTCTCGAGATGATGACTGGAAAACAAATCAAAACAAGAAAATGGCAAGTTTTAAAATGAACAAACAGGTTTTCAATAAATTCACAAACAGTTTGCCAAAATCGACCCAAGCTAAGCTAAAGTCGATTTCGTCAAAGAGTAGGTCTGGATCTTCAAACTCTTCGAGTAGAAAATCCACCTGCTCAAAGAAAACTAAAAAGAAAATTGTTTGAAAACCTAAATATCAATGGATGCCAAAATTAAAATATGACCAGTCATCATCCTCCTTTGTATCTGTTGTAAAAGGAAAATCAAAAGAAAATTTGAA
This sequence comes from Lactuca sativa, assembly GCF_002870075.4. Classification (NCBI taxonomy): domain Eukaryota; kingdom Viridiplantae; phylum Streptophyta; class Magnoliopsida; order Asterales; family Asteraceae; genus Lactuca; species Lactuca sativa. Next base: position 194,082,581 of record NC_056626.2, read on the forward strand.
AGATGAATCTGTGAAAGTTAAGGGTCAACCCAGGACTGTAATGACCTGGGTCCCCAAATCTAAATGATTCTGCTCATCGTGCAGGGAAAGTTGCAGAGGAATGTCGTCAAACCCTGGTATGTCGACAACGGCTACTCCCGGCACATGACTGGAGATATCTCCCAACTGCGCGACATTCATACATTTAATGGGGGATATGTCTCCTTCACGGGCGGAGAAGGCGGAAAGATAACGCAGAACAGAACGATGACCAACGGAGTGCTCAGTTTTGAGAATGTCAATTATGCTCCTGAGCTGAAGCACAGTCTTTTGAGCGTCTCTCAAATCTGTGACAATGGTTACTCATCACATTTCACCGATAAAGAATGACTAATCTTAAATTCGGGTATTGTCATCCCGTAGGAGTGGATTCTCGTAAAATCAAAGTGGGATGGGAATGCCTATATTATCAACATGAATAGCAATGTACCCGATGAAGTCACTTGTCTCTTTTCCAAAGTCTCAGAACAACACGCAATGTTGTGGCATCGTCGACTTGGCCATGCAAATGCAAAGAATCTAAATCGTGTTGCTAGAACGAAATGGTCCGCGGTCTGCATATCCGAGATTTTATTACCATTGAAAAATGTGTTTCCTGTGCTCAAGGCAAACATCATCGGAAACCACATCTGTCGAAGCAGACCAACTCCATCAGTTAGGTGCTCCAATTGTTGCATATGGACTTGTTTGGTCCGGTCAACGTCCTCAGCCTCAAACGAAATTCGTATTGTCTCATTGCGATAGATGATTTCTCTCGTTTCATATGGGTCTTCTTTCTATCCAACAAAGCTGGGATCGCCGATCTTATCAAGAAGTTCATTGTGATGATCAAGAACCAAACCAACAACCAAGTGAAAGCGCTTCGTACAGACAATGGAACAGAGTTCAAGAACGCTGTTCTTGATCATTTTTGCGCTGAGAAAGGGATTGTGCGACAATTTAGCTCTGTTCGGACGCCACAACAGAACGGTGTTGCCGAGCGGAGGAATTGGACATTACAAGACGCCGCAAGGACAATGCTCTATGATTCTAAACTTCCAGTTTTCTTTTGGGCGGAGGCGATCAATACAGCTTGTTACGTTCAAAATCGTGTCCTGATCAACAAAGCCCAGATGAAAACACCGTATGAGATTCTCTTTGGACACAAGCCATCTGTCAGCCATTTTCGTGTATTTGGCTGCCCTTGCACCCTTCTCCACTTGGAATCAAACCCAAAGTTCAATGCTAAAGTTGATGATTGCTACTTCGTCGGATATGCTGCCCGTACTGCTTACCGGGTATACAACAAGAAGACGAAGCAAATCGTGGAGTCTTTCGATGTTCGCTGGCTTGAAGAGAATGAGATGGACGCTAGGGTGGGTCCTGAATGGCTATTTGACAATACATCTCTATTCAAATCCTTTAGTGTGTCGTCTGATAACCAATTTGGATCTACCTCTGGCTCGAAGATTATCATTGAAGACGAAGATGAAGAGGTTGTTTATAGACCGCCATTGGTTTCTACTACTAATCTTCCGGTGGAGTAATCTGTGCCAAATGTTTCTCCTGAGTCCCCAACACAAATTTCTGCTCCAGATGCTGACGCTACTCCTTTAACTCCAGTTGAAAGAGAATTCATGAACCAAGATACTTCCATTGTCACCCAAAATCTAATGGAACTTCTCTTTCCTGAAAAGATCGTAGATGAGTTTGTAGCAAATTCACCACACGAAGCTGGTGCATCTACCGTGGATTCTTCAGCACATGACGAAACTATTAATATCCATAATCTTCCCATTTCATCCAATAACATCAGTCATGAAATCCCCTCTCGCATACAGCGCGATCATCCAATAGAAAACGTCATTGGCTAGCTGGGCGACGGAGTTCAAACGTCAAGTCAGAGTGGAGACGTCAACACATGTCTCTATTCTTGCTTCATTTCTCAAATAGAGCCCAAGAACGTCGAAAGGGCTTTGAATGAGCCCAACTAGGTAGATTTCATGCATGACGAGCTCAATCAATTTGAAAGACTCGGGGTTTGGAAGTTGGTGGAGCTGCCTAAAAGCAAGAAATCTCTCAACACTAGATGGGTGTTTCGGAACAAGCATGATGATTTGGGTGTCATTGTCCATAATAAGGCGAGATCGGTGGTCCGTGGGTTCAGAAAAATTGAGCGTCTTTATTATACAAAAGTCTATGCTCCAGTGGCATGCTTGGAGGCCATTTATATCTTCCTCGCTTATGCTTCCTACATTAACTTCACCGTATATCAAATGGACGTTAAGACGGCTTTCTTGTACGACAAGGTGAAGGAGGAGATTTATGTTGACCAACCACCTGGGTTTGTTAATTCAAAAGTTCCTAACCATGTCTACAAGTTAGACAAGGCTTTGTATGGGCTGCATCAAGCTCCCAGAGCCTGGTATGCTACCCTCACACAACACTTGCTCAACCATGGCTATTCCCGTGACACTATCGATCAGACCCTATTCATTAAGCATGTCAGTGCAGACGAGATTCTTGTTCAATTATACGTGGACGATATCATTTTCGGGTCGACGAGTCCTAAGCTTTGCAAGGAGTTCGAGGATGTCATGAAAAAGTGGTTCGAGATGAGTTCATTGGGGGAAATGACCATGTTTTTGGGGCTTCAGGTCAAACAATGTTCAGCCGGAATCCTGATTCATCAAGCCAAATATGTGCATGATATGCTCGAGATGTTCGGGTTGACAGACGCTAAACCTGCTTTGACGCCCATTGCGGAGAGACCACTGCTGACTCCTGATCTTGAAGGCAAATCTGTAGATCAAACATACTACAGATCAATGATTGGATCGCTGATGAATTTGACTGCAAGTAGCCCAGACATCATGTTTGCAGTCTTTCAATGCGTGCGCTACCAGGCTAATCCTAAACTGTCTCATCTTATTGTTGTTAGAAGAATTTTTCGGTACCTCAAAGGCAACCCAAAATTGGGTCTTTGGTATCCGAAAATTCCGAATTTGATCTTTATGCTTTTGCAGACAGCAATTATGTAGGTTGCAAGCGTCATAGGAAATCGACTTCAGGCAAATGTCAATTTCTCGGAGATAGGCTGGTGTCTTGGCAATGCAAGAAGCAGCATACAGTTTCGACCTCAACAGCAGAAGCAAAATACTTAGCTGCATCTACCTGTTGCTCTCAAGTCATATGGATCCAACATCAGCTGTTGGATTACGGTTTGAATTTTCGAGAAACCCCTATATTCTGTGATAATGAGGCTGCGATCCAAATTGCTAAAAATCCGGTCCAGCACTAAAAAACCAAGCACATCGACATCAAAATTAATTTTATCAGAGAATGTTATGAGCGCTCGCTCATTCGTCTAGAACAGGTTCACACTGATAACAATGTGACGGATCTGTTCACCAAGCCGTTTAACAAAGCTCGATTCGATGTGCTGGTAAACTTTTTGAAAACGATTCGCTTTGAGGATTAGTTTTTGTTTAAGTTAGTTTAATTTGCGCATTTTAATTTCATTCTCCTTCATGCACAAATTTAGGGGGAGAATTAATCAAAAACCAATCAAAAATTAGAAAATCAAAAATCCAAAAACATTAGAAAAACAGAAAAAATCAAAAATATTTCTCAAAAAAATGTGATAGGAAGTGATATCAACTAGTGATAACAGGCAATCTGAATCTGTGTAAGGTACCAAAGCTGAATTATCTAGGCTCTGTGTTCGATGCGCTAGTAGGAACAAAAAGTCTAATGGACTTGACAAGGTGCAGGTGAACTTAAGGAATCTAGAGACTTGATAAATATTGACCTAGATAGTTTCGTTTAGCCTGACAATATGAAGCTTGGGTAGGTTGAGCAGGGAGATATACATGAGAATCCACCAGTCACTTTAAGAGAACCCGTATCTAGAATTGTGGTTTAACTTTTCCTCGATGTACGAATTTTGTCCTTAATTCCGGTATTGATAGGGCGACTGGGGAATTCCGATAAATTAGGTCTGTAGAATGTTATTTTCTTTCTTTTTTACTGTTATTCATATGTTGCCTCCTCTGTGTGATCGAAAGATCCAACCTGGACTGTAACATATGCAACTATGTCTCTCTGCATCTTCTATCTATGTTATTCTTTCTACCTGTTAGCCATATGTTGTCTCCTTTGCGTGATTGATAATCCGACCTGGTACACAGCATATGCAACTTTCTACTTCTCAATCTCTCTGAAATTCTAGTTAGTCCTATGTTTCACCCTCTGCGTGATTGGAAGAGATCCGACCTGAGTGTACAATATATGCATTCTAAATTTATCCTCCCTCCTAATAATTATTTGCTCACCTAAAGTAAGGAGTATCTCTGAAGTCCTTGATTATTGGGGTATATCAGGAAGCGGGAAACATGTTCTAGTACATCTAAAATTAAACAATTCTAGATTGTCTGTAGATCTCGTTGCTCAATTTAGGTGGACAACAACACCCTTGGTCGTCGTCAGATAAATGATCCTTAGAAATTTTTATCTAGTAACTTAGGATCAATCTGTCCTGTCACTGATAGCATTCCTAAAATTTGTCACAATTTTTTGTGCTTAAGTGGACCACAATACCGGCGATCGACCAGATCTATTCATGAAAGGAGAGGTACTGATAAATGGAAAATGATTGTCTAACAACTGTGATCCCATATCACAAAAGGTTAATCAATTTCAAGATAGACGATTAAATTTAGTTTGAATTAAAATTTTAGTCTTTTTATTTTATTTTATTTTCATTTTTTAGGATTGATAAATTTTAGAAAATGTTTTTATTTTATTTTATTTTATTTTTAGTCTTTAAATTTGTAGGATTGGTAAATTTAGAAAATTTTATTTCATTTTATTTTATTTTATTTTATTTTATTTTGAAATTAATCCTCAAAATGATTTATTTTTAAAATTTTTCAGTTTTGGGCTTAAGGCTAAGTGAAAACGGGATCAGCCCATGGGTGAAAAACCGGGTTTGGGTCAGGTATATAAGGAAAAAGGCGACCCCGAAATCAGTTCTTCCCTCTTTTCTTCTTCTCTGACCGAAAACCTCATGACTTCTCTCAAATCCTCGAAATTTTTTTGTGTTATTTTCTCAAATCAACCTGTTTTTCTTGAAGGTATGAAGATTCCAACCATGCTCATGTAATTTTTATCGAGAATCGACCGTGAAATCGTGGCAAAATCGTGAAAACAATGAACTGTCGGCGAGTTTTCGGTCGAAGCCGTTTTCGGTCCATCGGCTTACCAGCTTTAGGTCAAGCCAAGTCGTTCTCGGTCAAGCCGGCTCAGACGGCTTTCTGTCGAAGCAGTGTTCAGTTAAACCGGCTCATTTGAGCCATTTTCGGTTCTAATTGGCTTTCGTTCCTCACTATGTTTGGTCCATCAGTTTTCGATCTGACTGTCTTGACCGAAAACCCATATTTTGTCCAATAAAATTCAATTTAAATGGCCAATTTTAATGGATTTAATTGAGAAAATAATTTTAATTTGTTTTAATCAAATGTTTTCTCAGCGGGCTTATTTTGTGCAGATAAAATGGCAAGTGAGAAAGTTGCAGAAAGTCACAATGTGTCCATTCTTCTTGATGATCCTCCTGTAGCACACAACGATTTCAAATCAATGATGTATAGGCTAAGGGAGTGCTGCATTACAACTGCGCTTAGATGGAATCCTGTCATTTACCTAAATCTGATCAACGAATTCTGGAGATCTGCAAGTGTCAAGACTGGAGACAATGGATCAGTGAGGATTGAAGCTTCCATTAGGGGATGCAAAGTTATAATCTCTGAGCAATTCATTAGAGATATCTTGAAGATTGATGATCAAGCTGCTTACCCGACTGACATTGATCTAAGAATTGTTGATGAGTATCTCGAGAAGATGGGATATGAGGTAGTCTTTCCACCAACCCCAAAGAAGCTATTACCTCCTTACTGGAGGTTTCTAGCTCATGTTTTTGTCAACTGCATATCTGGGAGGAAGGGTGGTTTAGACGAAATATCATCGAGAAATACTCAGACGATCGTTGCATTGGCTGCCGGGATTAACTTCAACTTCTCAAAGTTCATTTTAGAAGAGATGGTTTCTAATGCTAAGAAGAAGTCGAAGGATCAATTCCTGCTCTATCCAAGATTTATTCAAATCTCCATCAACAGCCTATTTCCCGATCTGGTCAAGACAAGAGAAATACTTGACATGAAAGCTTTTGGACCAAACACTGTGAGCCTAATCAAGCAGAATCGTAAACGGAAAATCATGTTTCATTGGAGGTTCCCTCTCATGAAATTTGGAAAGTTTACAGAGCTGTCAGACTCCTCAGAATCCCATGGATCGTCTGAACAAATGTTAGTTGATCAAGCATCGTCTGAGCATGCAGATGTGAATGACGATGTTATCACTGTTTCAGACCATGAGATTGAAAATGTTGCTCCGTTCACTATGGTTGCTGAAGAGCATGATCTCCCAAACGTGGCGGTTCATAGTGATTTCAGTGAGGGGACTACAGAAGAAGCTACTGAGAATGAAGGAGGAGAAGAGGATGAGTATGAAAATCTTGATCTGTCTGGTTATGACGAAGATGATATTTCAATGCAGTTTAGTGGTCTTGAGCACCCTTTTCCAAATGAAGACCTCGATGATTTCCTCAAAGATATCGATGAGGGTGCCAATTCAACACTGGTGATAAGGGAGAAATCTGACAATCAAGAAGTTGATCCTCCGGTTACCATTCAAACAGCTGATTTTTCAACTCATATGGACACATCATCAGGGATTCCTTCCCTTGATAATGTGGTTCCTACATCCGAGCCAATTACAAGTGATACCCAGTTTGTCCTGACCTCCCAGTCCCCAATGAAAAGACGCATAATTGATCCAAGGGTGAGACCAGTTTTTCCAGACCCAATTCAAACCACAGAGACACCTCCATCTACAATATTTGCTTCATCCTCATATGTACCCATTCAAGAAAATCCCAGCTCTATCCATGAAGCTGGTGGTTCATCTGATGGCCTAAGATCGTCTCCTCCAAGGCCTTATCATGATACTGTCTCTAAGAGACTAGCTATTCATTTGGACCAGTCTTTAAGTCCAACTCACTCCTCACGCGGAAAAGGAATATCACTTGAGGAAGGTATATCTGGAGATGATGACGCCTCAGTGCCCGAGCTGAGAAAGGAGATTAGTGTGTTGAACCAGAAAAATATTGAGCTTGACATCAAGGTTGCACACCTACAAACTGAGAACACTAAGCTCAATACTCAAGTTGCTGATCTTATTAAAGATAATGCTCAGAAAACAAAGCAGATCACCGATGTCCAGACGCATTTTGGCTTGTTGACCGTCGGCTATTACAATTTGTAGAAGAAGCTTGAAGAAGAATTTGGTGATAAATTCAAATCATCTGTCATTGAGCCAAGAGTATATCTTCCCAATCAAGATGCTCCCATAGTTCCACCTCCTACAAGAACAACCACAGTTGTCAATCGTTTTGACAAAGAACCAGTGCAGGCTCCAAATGTCGTGGCGTTAAAACGTGCTAGACAAGCCAAGTTTGCTGAGAAGTGTCAATTTTTATTCAAGAGGAACTCGAATCAGAATGCTCCCGTGGGTCAACCAAACATCACCGTTACGGATCTTGGAGAAAATCGCTTCAGAGATATTTATGGAGACATGTTTGGAATAATCTCATGGGGATTCCACGACCCTCTGAAAATGTGGATTGTATGAAGGAAGAGCGGAAATACCAAGTTGTATAAAGATGCTCACGACTTCAACTCATGGACCAGGGTCAATCTTATGGAATTATCTAAGGCTCCTTTTTCAAATCCAACAAACGAACCCAAGGCGACACAGTTCAGGTTATTTTTGGAAGGTCAAGTGGCAAAGGGCTTTCCCTCAATGAATAATGCTGAATCTATCATCAAGATATACCCAAATTTCAATGATCCCAAAACCAATCAGCCCCTTCGGTCTGTTATGTGGCCCGCTACTCATAAAATCAAGCAGATACCTATCCTTCAAAACCATCCAGATGGATCTCTAGAATCCATGGAATACTAGGTGTTTGATGAATCTACAGCTTCTGTTGTCATCAAACTCAAACATGGATGTATTCGTCTTTATGACAAGAGGGATCTGCTACAGTTTGGAAAGTGGGATATTCATCAACTTTCTATTCATCAGATCAAGGTGGCTAAAGAAAATTTTGAGTCTGCTGCTAAGGAATACACTACCATGGTTGCTGATATTATTGAAAAGGAGATGTGGAATGGAGCTATGGGAAGGTCAGACGTGTTGGTGGTTGACAAAAGCTGAATCATGCTAGCCCCAAACGAAGGGGGAGATTGAAGGGCCAAAATATATATGGTTTGGGCTAGGCATCAATGTATAGATGAGTTAGGGCATTTTTCAATGTATTTTGGAGTTGTTTTGTGTATGCTTAATGTTTTCGGTCTAGGAAAGTTTTTGGTCAAGGTGTGACCGAAAACCAGTTTTCGGTCTGCCAACCGAAAACTGTTTCCGGTCCTAGTAAGTATATATAGGTGTCAGGTTGTCAGAGTTAAACACAACTGTACTTTCATGAGTTTTCGGCCCTGAGTTGTATCAGACGATTTGAAGTGATTAATCGTATGCAATCTCAGTTTCATTCATCTTATACTCCATTTCTTCTTTGTTTTCTTATGCTTGATTGATCATTGGTGAAGATCCTTCCATCAAGGACCTATCATAGATTCACATGGATGGGAACGTATGTACCTTGAAATCTAAGCGGAAAAGCTTTCCCTCTAATTCATGAAAGCGATTGTGAGGAAATACTTTTGCTGATAGATTTTAAGATATGATAAAGATCAAAATAGATATAGGTTGTGTTGGTTGCATTCTCAAATTTTCGAATTGTAATGAATGGCAATGAAGTGTTTAAATTTTCGAGAGATATCTATCAATATTGAAAGGGTTTAAACACACACACACACACATTATTAAACTAAGGTGTATAAGCTTAAAAAGTCTAGTTGGAGACTTATCGAAGCATCGTGCAACAAGAATATGCAGTTTTGTAAGAAAGTGACATGGTATTGAATTTCTAGGAGTCCAATTGATTTTTGGGTACATGTCAAATCTAGTCAAAGCATAATTGTTATGACGATATCGCATGATGACAATACTATTGATAGGGAACAATGTCTAATTTTCAGTTTGCAAATTTTCGAAATTGTTTTGCTATATTGGACTTAATGGAAAGGGCACTCATACTTCATTTCGAGTCTAAATACTTAGGCCATATGGTTTAATAGAACTTATTCAAAGATATATAAATAGCATGTTGAAATGTTTCAACATAGGATCAATCGTATATGCTATAATATTCTATTATTATAATTTTTCAAATGCTTTTAGCATTGTGTGAAAAGGATTAGAATTTTGTTAAACAATTGTCAATTTTTTTTTTTTGAGGTTTACTGAAGACTGGTTGCTTGTGGACAGATGGAAGTATGAGATTATTTATGAAGGACCATAGTGACACGATTTGGATTGAGATGATTCTTGGTCAGAATTGATGGTCATATGGGAATATGGAAATGTTTCCATAATGGGATATGCTTGTAAAATCTGCATGTGAGCTAGAAACTTTAATGCAAGAGAAGTGTTCAAGGAGTGTACCTTAAATTTGAGACTTCATAACCATGGAATTGTTATAAGTAACTGTTAGGATGCAAAGTCATGCTTGGATGTGGAGTGTTATAGCTTACATGAAAAAGTTTGATTTGAATTATCTTGTTCTTACGAGTTGCTTAGACTAATATAAAAGTTAATTGGTTATGTGTTTTCAATCCATTTTAATCTAAGAGTTGATTCTAAAATGTGTTTTTTTAACTTGTCCTCAAGTTATATGAAAAGTCACATTTAAGTTTCATAAAACTTATAAAAGTTGGCAATGGTTACAAAAAAAATGAAGAGTCTTGTCCTCAAGTTATGGAGGTTCAAGAGTCACTTCATTAAGTAATAAAATGTGTAACCTTAATTAATTCCATAAGTTACAAAAATAAAGAAAAAGTTACATTCTTTTATTACTTTAAAGTCTTCCATAACTTGTCCTCAAGTTATGGAACCTATAGAGTCTTTTAATTAAAACTACTTTAAACTCATAAGTTATGGAATTTATTAGTTTTGAATAGTTTCAAAACTTGCCATCAAGTTTTGGAATTTGAAAAGTTTTCACTTATGAATACTTTAATTCTTAGTTAGCCCTTAGGATTTGAAAAGTTAAAATTCAACCCTTATACTTTATAATATTATAAGTTAATAATATATATATATATATATATATATATATATATATATATATATATATATATATATATATATATATATATATATATATATATATATATATATAAGAGTAAAGTCAGTCTTATCGTTAGTAGGCCTCATTCACGAAGTCGGTCTATAAGGGGGGTATAAGGTTACTGCCTATAAAATGGCAGTTTAATGGGTGTGCACTCTCACCCACCGCTTCCTTGACCGGTGGAGGGTCGTTAGCCGAACGGGTAGGACAAGGACTAGAATTCTCCCTTCATTAAAAGTATTAATGATAAATACTAAGTAACGAAACCATTTAAAAATACCCAATCTTAGTTACTTAGGAAAAAAGTGAATAAGGTGCTAATCCATGAAATTACACTTTGCACTTTTCTTAAGTCGTTAGTGGAGTGTGTGTGTGGTTAACCGGCACACTAACATGGACTTAACAAGGTAGGCAAAGGGTAACTTAATATTTATCATAGTATCGGTGGAGCGTGTGTGGTTAACCGGCACATTGATTAAGGGGTAAATATTAAGGGTACCGAGTATATTTGCATGGTTGCTTCACACCTTGTTTTGTCATCCTCAGCATCCAGTCACAAAACCAGAAGGGCACACTCGAGATTGAAACATGTCATTGAACAGTTCAATGAATCTCAAAAGATCCAGGAGTTTCAAATCCAATTAAAACCTAATAATACATTTCGTTTATCTTGGTGGAAATTGGTGAATCGTCATTCACCTACCTTCAAATATTTTATAGCTTGGATTACGGCATCCTGTGTGGTTAACCGTCACATTGATTAAGGGGTAAATATTAAGGGTACCGAGTATATTTGCATGGTTGCTTCACACCTTGTTTTGTGATCCTCGGCATCCAGTCACAAAACCAGAAGGGCACACTCGAGATTGAAACATGCCATTGAACAGTTCAATGAATCTCAAAAGATCCAGGAGTTTCAAATCCAATTAAAACCTAATAATACATTTCGTTTATCTTGGTGGAAATTGGTGAATCGTCATTCACCTACCCTCAAATATTTTATAGCTTGGATTACCGCATCCCTCTTCTAAGTTATAAAATAGTTTGTTGGGTCGTAGCCTTAATATTTCATATTGGGTGTCATATTAAGGACTTTAAATCAACTATCTTGAATATCTCCCAAAAGGTGTCTGGTTTAGACATTTATGATCTTCCCAAATCTCTTGAAACAAGCTTTCCTAAATGAAAATGATTTCCCATAGAAATCATACTTCTTTCACCTCCTCCAATTATTCTCCCTAACCCACAAGTTCTTGAAAATTTTAAGGTCACTCAAGCCCTATTGGCAACGCAAGGTCTATGTGTGATCACATCTTGGAGATGTAGTCACATATTGACAAGTCGGGAGAGTTGGGTGTCAAAGTCTTGAGAAAGCTGGTGGCTCAACTACTTTCTAAGTCACATAGTTAGCTCCTTTGGGACTCCTATGAAATAGACTATGACAAGACCCTTAATGATCTTATCTGTTTGCTAAGATCAACTTCCTAAAACTTTATGGAAATTGACAATAATGACATTGGATATCTAGTAAAGCTCTCTCTTCCTAATGGAAAAGGATCGGCCATAGTCAACTCGGTTGACCAAATGGTAAAGAAAAAAGCTAAGTCTTTGATAGTCCTATGTACCATTACCAAAGGGTCCATATGTTAAATTTCCAAAGGAAGGGGCATTGGTTGCGAAGCTGCCAAATTTACCTAAGGATGTTAAAGTCAATAAGTTTAACTCTACTTCAGGTAAAGTCCACTATCTAACTCTGCTAAGTTTCTACTCTGAGATTATTAATAAATGATGTGACTGGGTCACATGTTGATGTTTTCAGAATCAAAGAAAAGTGAAGAAACTTACAGAAAGAATATGTTGAATCTAATCGTGTAGATGGATTTCTATCGCATAGTTTGAAGATCGGATTCTTGAGCTACTTCTTAGGAGTTATGATATATTGCTTAGGAATAGATACCAACAAAGTTTTCATGCTCTTTTGCATTGTAAGGAAAGTTTTTCCGCAAAGTTTTTAAAATAAAAGGAAAAATGATGATTTTATTTATTTTAAAATATCCTTACAATGGCATTTGAGGAAAAAATTGTTGCTTATATGATTCCATTAATAGCAAGAGTGGAAATATGAAATTGATTCTTTCATTTGTGGTAATGTCTAAATTTACCAAATAAGGAAGGATCCTCATCACCCAAGTTTCAATTGGACCGGAACTTGGAATCATGCAAGTTGTATAGCATGATGGATGAAAATTTTTCATCTTTGGAAAATTAAGACTAGTTCCTTGTTCACATGTATATGTGAGTCAAGTGAAGGACTAAGGGATCGAGTACACATTCTTGTGCACTGATTAAGTCCACCACAAAAGATCGATAAGACTATTCGTCATGATTTACTTAAGTTCAGTAAATATGGTTATACTTACAAGTTTAAGTATAATTCTGAAACATTGGAAAAGTTTCAATATAAGACAAAGCGAATAAGAAGAATCAACTTAGGCAGAAAGATAAAAGTTTCTCAAATCTGGAAAGATGGGAGAGTACTTTAGTATCAGTTTTTGTGATCATCTTTATGACTAAGAAACCATATCAAAATTAGTTCTCTAAGGAAATCTTAGTGCATTCTTATGACTAAGAAGAGGAACTTGAATTGTTGAAATGGTTAAATCAAGAAGATGAGTCATACTTTGTTCCAATACAAGTCTTAGAGTCATACTCCAAGATTATAACTTGAGTGAAAAGTTCTAAATAAGGTTTAAAACACATGTTAAATGTAAGAGTAAAAGTTTTCTACTCTTGTACATTTGAAATTGGTAAGTCGTGATGTTTTGGATAAAACAAAGACCAACTAAGGCCAATTGTGTGAAGTTTTTGTCTTGATTAGAATCCACACTATCTCTTGAATATCTGACAAGAAATTCTTATATTTTAAGAGGATAGTGGGAGTCTTAAAAGGTCTTGAAAGTCTCAAGAACGAATCAAGAATAAAACCTGAAGTTCTTCACTAGCACACAAATTAAGGTTTATAACCTATCGTGTTGACATATTTTGTGCCCATTCCAATTAAAGTTGGCTTTGCATATGAGTTCTTAGAGTTCTCAACTGGTTGTACAACAACTTGGAAGCAATGGCAAGCCCTTGAGTTTCCAGGTGGCAAGAAATTAAGATTGAGTTCAGTGCATATGAGTTTGGATTTGTCATTATCCTTGTCTTGTGACTATGGTTTTGAAAATTCATATGGATAAGAACACATACACCATTAAATCTAAGTGTCATAAGGTTTCTCTCCGATTCATGAAAATGATGGTGAGGAAACACTTTCACTAATTAGATTTTAGCTAGATAGCAATTGTGATATTTGCATTCTCAAATTCGTTAGTGGAGCGTGTGTGGTTTACCGGCACACTAAGATGGACTTGTGAGAAGTGGCAAAGGTCTAAAGAATCAAGACTATGATTACGACATCCCTTTTCATAGTTCTTAAAATTGTTTAGACACACCTGTGAGCTATCTAAGATAAGGTGTATGATATTGATAAAGTTTTATCAAAGCAATCTAGTATTAGAAATCTGAACTTTGGTAAGAAAGTCAATAAAGTATTGATTTCTAGAAGTCCAAATGATTTTTGAGTACATGTCAAAGCTAGTGGGAGCATAAGTGTTATGCTAATAATCATCATGTTAGTAGGAGCATGATAATTATGGTAAGTATTGCAAGCTAGCAATGTTAATTATAGAAAACAACAAATTTCAATTGGGAAAGAGTTGTTTTACTATAATTAAGGGAGAGGAAATTATACTTTATCTCAAATCTAAAAGCTTAGATTGAGGTTTTAATCGTATTTAGTCAAGGATATATATGAATTTCATGTTGGAATGGCTCAACATAAGGAAATTTCGTATATGGGTCCATTATTTGCGTTCTAAAATTTGATTATGATTACAGCATCCCTTTTCATAATCTAAATTATGAGAACTTGGCAAATAATGTGCTATATTCATCCTATCTAAAATTTTCCAAATGTCTGGGGCATTAAGAAGGGAAAAGGTCAAGAATTGGATATGGCTAAAAGGATTAAACAATTGTCGAGGACAATCTAAGGTTTACCAAAGATTGGTTGCTCAAGGACAGTTGAAAGTATAGTGATAATTCTGGAAGGACCATATTGACATAATTAGTAAGGAGGCAACTCTTGTTCAGAAGTGATAGTCAAAATGGAATCTGGAAATGTTTCAAAGTTAGAAATTATTCAATCTGTGTAAGATTAGGAAACTTAATGCAAGAAGGATGTTTCCAAGGAGCTGATCTCCTTTGGAATGCTTTGTAATGGTTGTTGTCAAGTCTTTCTGACTTTGTGCATAATCATTACAAGAGGATCAATACATATAAGTTTAGAATCTAACAGATTTCAATAAATGGCATGAATTTGGAATTATGGCATTTACAATAAGGATTTGGGAGTGTGAAAAGAGAATTGTTGAAGTTATGTTCAATCGATCTAATTCACAAAGTAAAGATCATAGACAAACATAGTATGCATACTTGGTGTATGGCATGACTAGTGTTTAGAAAAACATAGTGTACATGCTTGGAGCATGGGACAACTATTGTTTTTAATTCAAGAATAATGTTGATAGCTGAAACAGTATATAATGAATAATGTGTAATCATATGGTGATAAATAAAAGGTGTTTTATTTATATTCATAAGTTCTGAGACCATATTGGATTCGATTATTATTGTGTTTCATTTTGCATGTTTTGACTTCCAAAATAACTAGGTTGTTCTTTCTGAATGACTAAGTTATTCAAACTATCCACAGTCAGTCATATGTTGGAAGTAGATATGAATTAAGACTGTCATGGCTTGGCTTCTAGAGGTCTAAGATGTTGGACAAAGGGCTACAACACTCATGAGTGCTCATAAGTTCTAAGTATTGGATTCAACCCATGCTCATTGGAATCACATCATGGATTTTATCACGAGTGATCATGAGACGATAATATCTTATATTCTTCAAACCTAGAGATATGAGTTGTTACTATGAGTTGGTGGTACATTGATTGCACGAAAACGCATTCAGTAACTCGGTGTTATAAAACGTGCCTTTGTGTATGGTTCAACAAGTAGTAGAACAAGCCATATGAGTCGAAGTTTATCCATTCCTTTTACCTTCCGGATAAAAGTGATATCTGTGGGCCCCTCGATGATTTGATGATGACAAATGTAAGTGCTCGGCTGGGCCTGGACTAATTTGATTTGTTCAATTAGTCGGTCGTCATAAATCGGAAATCAGGAAACAACAAATGGATAGAGAGAATGATTATAATCCATGTCTCAGTCCATATGATATCTAGAATGGAGGAATATATGATCCCTTATGTAATGGAAGAGTCATTGACAAAATCAGAGTTCATCTACAAGGTAAGAGTTCGACATAAGCTTTTGAGAGCTACGATTGTCATTCGGTTCTTGAAGTCATACGTAATAATAGTTTTAGACTTATCCAAGTGGGAGACTATTGGATTAATGTCTAAGTCCATAACTATAATTGGTGAGACTTGACCCGACCCGGCATGGTCCATTTGGGTTGCATGGCATCATGCATTTGGATAGACTATAATGAGAAATAACACTTAAGGATTATTAATATATTATAAGTTCTAATATATTAATAGGATTATTTAATTAGTATTGATCAATAATTAATTAAGTGATCAAAAGAAGACTAATTAAATATATGGGTTGATTGTGTAAATCATCCATACTTGTATAGTGGGCTAATGCTCCATGGATTATCAAGTTGGGCTAAAACCCATAGGATGCTCCATGGATTCTCCATGGTGTATTTGAACCCATGGATCCAAGGAAATGGAAAGCCATGACAATTAAGGGTTTACCCTAATTGTGACACTATATAAAGATCATATTGTTGGGAAAAATCAGGGACTATGAGATGATAGAAAGGGCTAGCCGATTTCATGAAGTGTGTATGTTCTCTCAATCTATTCCAAGTGTATTTGGTGATGTGTGAACCATTTGAGGTGTCACACTTGGGGCACTAGGCACTCAAGCTTCATGAAGATAATCTACATCAAAGAGGTATGTAATTCTAACTTGATATATTCCTTTGAACCAATGTTATTATGCTAGTTAGGATGAATACCTTGGAAAGTTCATATTTGCATGTATAATAGAGAAAACATAGATCCAAGGTATTTAGGGTTGCATGTACACTTAGGAGTGTTAGAATGCTCAAAACCCATCACTATTCCCCCCACAGTCTAACATCCAATTGCCATGGGATCCCCTCGGCGTCTTCCATGCAAGTATCACAGAGGCAACTAGCATACCACATAACACATAATTGGCCAGAATTGGTGCCTTCGACCCATGGATATAGCGAGAAGACTCACCTCGTACTGCTGAAACATACAAAAAATCCTTGGCTACTAGCTAACAGATCCTCCAACTACCAATAACAAAACATTACCCAATTAATAATTGGGTTCTAATCCATATCCAAAACTCCATACCTGGGGTAAAAATGCCATTTTACCCCTAACCTAGCCTTGTCCAAAACTATGAACCAATTTATAATCTTCAAGGCCTAAAGGCAATTAATCGACCAATGGTGATGTGAATTATGAGCATTGATTTGGCATGCAGAATTAAATAACACGGTGATTTGGGTGTTTAAGAGATGTATTCGATCATGAAAGGTATTACAAAAAAGTATAAGATAGATCTAGACAATTAAATAGCTCACACTAACACTCTCAATGTTAATTCTCTCAAGTGCACCTCTACAAGTGGTATGGAACCCACCTTATATAGAGGTGTTTACATCTCTCTCTCTCTCTCTCTCTCTCTCTCTCTCTCCATCTCTCATGTCAAAAGGCTACTCTAGCAGATGTAAGTGGGTCTATAAAAGTTAAACCATTTACAAAGTCATACATGGATGACTTTGTACCCAACATTCTCTCTCTCAAAGTTATGAATGGATGACCCGCTTCAAATCTTCCAACTTTGAGCAACTTCATCAAATGAGCCTCAAACGTGACACTTGTAGAAATGAATTTCAAATCTTCAATTCTTCAATGACTTTTCAATCAGGGTTCTAGAATGTGAGACCATACAAACCGAGCATCAAAAGATAATTAGGAGTATCCAAATCTCCAAAAAAAATTACCCAAAATTTGAGCATTTATACGCACTCTAAAAATCTTCAATAAACCCAAACCCATCATGAACCGAAATCACTTTCGAATCTCCAATCAAATCATTTCATAAACTTCAAATACATGAGGTCACTTCAGTCTTCAAGTCCATGTAATATGAAAAATTCAACTTTCGAATTTCCATATCTAAATCTCTCCCCCTTTTTATAACCGAAAAATGATTATAAAACCAAAAAGGAGATTAGAAAGCACTCAATTCGGAATTTTTCTACCCAAAACTCCCCTTTAACACATGGAATAAACATTTTGCTTCAATCCGGAAAATCCAAAATATCTTCAGTTATCAAATTCGTTCACGGACTGCCTTTGACAAAATTTCACAAATTTTGGTAGAAATTGTGAATTTCAAAATTCTGTAGTGACCCGATGCGCCCAAAACAGCCAAAAATGCGTAACCCTCCCCTGTTTGCAAAATTAGGTAGAAAGCGTCAATTTGCATTAACTGCAAGGGCCTGTTTCGAAAATTATCCGTTCTCTCAGATTTTTCAGCCCAATGTCGAAGTTGGGTAAATTCTGTCATTTCACACAAACTACAGGGATTTGAAACGAGAGTTCAGTTTTTAACTTCATTTTTGTTCCTTATTTCGAAGTTGGGTGAGAAATGTCACTTCGTTAAAATATCAGGGACCAATTTCCAAAATTTGTGTTTTCTTTTACCCAATTCACTTCCCTAACCAGGTAACGAAGTTATCACCACTTCGCTTTTCATCTACATGCTTAAGAACGAAGCACGAACAACACGACCCTTCGCTTTTAATTTCACAATTTCGTTACACCAATCAACAAACAACAACCTTCGAAATTAGATACTCGACTCCAAACCCAAAACGGTTCCAATTCAAAGTCAATTCCCAAATTAATTCTTCATTATTAACCATTCGAAATCAAAAATCAAGCCTTCAAAATCCATTAACAGATTGCCATCGAAAATTTTCCAACCCAAGTCATCGAAATATGATCAACCCAACATATTGATACTATATAAGCCTTCGATTTCCAATCCTTCAACCATTCAATATCTAATAAATGATTCGAACACACAGCCTTCCCAATTGAAGTCCAATATTCGTTATTCAAGCTTTAATTTCGTTATCAGCCCCTTTTTCATGACGAACCACAAATCCCAATCTTTACAATCGAGTCAAACAACACTTCTTCCTTCATAATTTGCTGCTTTGTTATCAATGAGAATAGCAAAGCGCCATTGCTCAATTTGTCAATTGCAATCACTAGTAATCTTCGTTGATACAGTCCAAATCAACATTCAATACTATGTCTAATCTCGTCTCTCCATTGAAGACCCATTTCAAGCTTTACTTCGATCACAAACCTACTGAATTGAAAACCAATATTTAATTTCATTCAACCTTTGAAATCACGAATCACTTGGACTTTCTGAACCATCTTGAACTTTTCTTTCAAGAATTTCTAAAACAAAGAATAGACATCACCAGTCAAACCAAATTCAATTTTGACTTTACTGCTTTGACTAATTTCGAATTGTGATTTTCCATTATTCAATATCCAAGCAAATATCGAAATCATTCAATACACATTCTGGCTTGTTATTTTCATTGATATTCATCGGTATAATCCATAGAATCTCCAATCATTCATTCAATCAGTGAAGTTTTTGATATCAATTGTAAATGATGAGAACATGAAATTGAAGTCAAACAACGAAATTAAGAAACAATGGATTGTGATCATAAGTTAATGAAATAAATTCTCACAATTAAGAGCAACGATAAACTGATTTTGGAATCGATTCAAACTAATTCTGGAATCGATAAAATTAACAACTGAGAAATTTATGAATCGATGAAATAAAAAATGATTTGAATCAATAATAGGAACTATCAATACAAAGTGAAACGATAGAACATGATAATCATGAACAATGATCTGTGGAGACTTTGGGCTCGTGAACAGTAAAGTGACCAAATGAAAGACCTTAACTTTCGTATTTCTGAAAGACCCAAACTTTCATACTTCACAATATTTTTACTCCAAAACATGTTACTTGCATATTCATAAAAGCAATATTTTACAATGATAAAGAGGTTACAACCTATTGGATACAAACCGACTATTACAAAGTGTTATATATTACATAACTACCCAGGATATTGTAATTTATACAAACATAAACTGAAGTATGAAAGTATTATCACAAACTATTCTAATTCTTTCAACAATATATGATTATACTTGTTACTTATCACTTGCAATTGTTAAACATTGATAAGGTAAGCGGTGACGCTTAGTGAGTTCAATAATAGATACAATATAATGTTATGTCGTATATATACTTCAATATGGCAGAAGCAAAGAGAATCAAGGAGCAACAAAGGCATATGTGAATCATGTGTTAAGCTTTCCATATCAAACAATGACTTGATTCAAAGGTATACAATCAATGAGACATAACAATTTCCATACTTGATATACATCAATAAAACTTTGGCCTAAATGGCACAGAAGACATAAGATTCCTGATTAATATCTTGGTAGATTTCAGACTTATAGCTCTGTCTAACCATTTGTCAATGCCATAGAATAGAAGTCATTCTCTTACGGAGACATGCTCTACATGGCCAGAGGCTACGTACCAATACCAATGTGAATCTAAGTCCTTTCACTGGTCACATGGTCAAAGGAATTACTTTTGCTATAAAAATAGCGAATAAAATAACTCGGAATAATAACACTGAAAAGCACATAGCACATATAGCACATAACATACAATTGTTCCTATATATTGAACTCACCTTGAAATAACTGGGGTTAAAATAATAATTTGGGCAGCACTTCGGCTCCAAATATGACTTTCTGGGGCGAAACCGGGGTTTTTAGTTAAAAACTGGACTTTACTCGTGTAGAGTTTTGACTTGAAAATAAGATTTTCTCGAGAACTTCGGGGTGTCTGGGCTTGCTTCAGATGTCGGGGATGATACCAGGACTTTGAGGGGTTAAAAGTGGGTTAAATAGGTGAAAGAGGGTGTGAAAGAGTGAAAACAAGCAAACATTTCCGAAGAATCTTGCTTACTATTTATAGTAGGCCGAAGCCTCGGAGTACGCTGGGCGTACGCGAGGTTTCACCAGCTCAGAATATGGGCCTCGGGCGTGGCTTCTATGTGGCGACCATGAGAAGACGGTAGACGTGGCTGACTCCAAACCGGATACGTGCGAGGTACGCTGGGCGTAGCCACGTGTACGCGGGGCGTATGGCCTCGGATAAGATTTTGATTTTTCATTTATTTTTATTTAATAACTTCAAAATTTCATATCTTTTGCGTACGAACTCCGTTTTTGATTTTCTTTATATGCACGCGTAGGTGAGAATATAATCTATAACTTTCATTTAGACTCCATCGGCTAATTCTGAATTTATTTTTAATATTATTATTTTTAACAGACCGGGACAGGAAAATCCGTTAAAAATTCATAACTTCTTCATCCGACATCCGTTTTCGTCAGACTTTTTACCGTTGTACAACTATTGACGAGATCTTCAATTCTAGTTTAGGTTGTGTCGGCTAAAAATCACTCGATCTAAAATTCGAGTTTTTAGCTGTCTACTGCTAAGCTGAAACTTGTAAAAATCATAACTTCCTCATACGAAGTCAGATTTTGGCGTTCTATATATCGAACTTCTCGGTTTAACGAATAATACGACTTTCATTTAGATCACTAAGGCTACAAAGTAGTTTATCAAAAACTCACTTTTTACGTCATTCGGTGTCGTGTCGGTTTTGTCGCGAATCTTCGATTGGTCATAAATTCTTCATTATAACTCGGATTTCGACGAGGTTTTCGCCTACAAGTTTCTAACGAGATTATTTAAAACTTTCAATAATAAAATTTTACTTATTTTAAATTTTATATTTTTGCTAAATTTCATTATTTGACTTTTAATTGGAATCTCATAAGACTTCCAATATTTTCTGAGTGATTCTAAACACAGTTTTACTTCATTTCTAGTAAAAACTAGCTGTTAGAACTCAACACTCAATTTTATTCACTTTCAATAATAACAATACACAATTTCAGAACGTGTATGTTACACCAAAACAAAATTTTATGTTTGGTAGACCCGGCAATAGAGTGGATTTTGACCCTCATACGCTCCAAATCCATGCAAAATTAATGGGTTTGGATCATATTTTATGATTTGTTTACCCGTTAACGACCCATACCCGTTAACCCTTTTATTAAATGCGTCGGGTATAGATCACTATCGATCCGATCCATTTATGACCCACCCCATCTAAAATTTTGAAATATAAATTAATTATTTACAAGTAATAATACATTTATCAATTTTCATATATAGGAGTCGAGGTGTTAGATTGTTAGACGTTCTACTTCAACTTCCCAAATCAGTTCCTAATCTAAATGGCCGATTGCAATCGACTTCCAATATAATCGACTCTAGAGCAAGACTCAAGAGCAAGAAGAAAAGGGTTTCATTCAAGATTCAAGAAGAAAAAGAAAAGGCTGTAATCGAGTGATCGACATTACACAATCATAATACATTTAAAAAGTTATTTATATAGCTATAATTGATGTTTGTTTTGGAGTAATGTTGTTTGGTTTTAGTGATCATGTTATATGTGTTTTAATGGATAATTATAGCCTAAACTTAATATTGTAAATGAGTCAGGTAAAAGGGTTGAAATCCGTTGATCTGTTTGATAAGGGCATGGGTTTAATCATTCAAAACCCTGCAGGTTACGGGTCGGATGATCATATGAAAATTGCTTAACGGGTTTGGATCAAGGCTGATCCGCTCCAAACCCGCTCCATTGTCAGACCTAATGTTTGGGCTAAAAAATATTGAATAAGAATAGTGATCGAATCAAAACTTTGGGCTAAATCAAAAGTAATTGAATTACAATGAATTTGGGCTTAAAACTCGATTCAAATGAACAATTTCAATTTGAGAATCAAATCAAACGAAAGAATAGGATTGGAGCGAGTTTGATCAATGAAAATTATTGGATCATAACAAATGGGTTTTTAAAAAAATTGATCCAATTAGTCAAAATGATCAAAAATTCAAGAACGCAAGCACGAATCAAAGAGATTTAGAGAGATCATCGAGAGACTCACCATAAATGTTTCAATTGTGTTGAATGTAGCCAAAACGAGAACCATTTCTTCAAAAAATTGTTTTGATCTTCAAAGACCCACTCTGATACCAATTGATGTGAATTATGAGCATTGATTTGTCATGCGGAATTAAAGAACACACAAAGAATATGGTGATTTGGGTGTTTAAGAGACGTATTCGATCACGAAAGGTATTGTAAAAAAGTATAAGCTAGATCTAGACAAATAAATAGCTCACACTAACACTCTTAATGTTACATCTCTCAAGCACACCTCTACAAGTGGTATGGAACCTACCTCATATTGAGATGTTTACATCTCTCTCTCTCTCTCTCTCTCTCTCTCATGTGGTAGAGTAGTCTTGTGACATGGAAGGGTTCAATCAACTTGTTTGCTACAATAAGTTTAAGGTTGTAACTCTACTTTGTGATTTTTGAAATTACTAGGATGCATATTAGTTTTGTTAATTCAAAGTATGTTGACTTAAAGTGAAGACATGGATCCTATTAGGTTGCATGTGCCCAATCTTAATTGTTAAGTGTTTTCTGCATTAGGTTGCATGTGCCCAATCTTAATTGTTAAGTGTTTTCCGCATTGAGCAATGTAATTGTAATCTAAGAAAACCTTCACTAATAACCTAGCTAAAAAAATTCATTCTTGATGTATGGTATAATGTTGTGATGGTTTTGGCATCTCTCGATGAGATTGGGATCGATTCTTTGCAAGTCTTTTCCGGCAAAGTTGGATCGGGGTCAAAAACTATGTTTTTGTTAGATGACTAGTTTGGCGGTGATTTGTTTGCGGCTCGATTCCCATATGTTTTTTCATTGGACAAGAGAAAATATTGTTTTGTTTCCAAAATTCTACTTCCAAATGGCATTTTTTGGGCTTGGAAGAAGCTTCCCATCAACCCTTAGAAATTGTCTTGTTAGTGGTTTTACCCCATCTCATAATCTGGATACATGGGTATCAAATCTCTCTATTGAGGGTAAGTTTTATTTATGTCCATGATCTTAGATCTCTAACCGATTCTAAGGTGACTTTCTCTTCGAATGATCCAATTGTTTGGCTCAACGTGGTTCCTCTTAAAGTCTTTGGGTTTGTTTGGCAAACCTGCATGGATCGCATTCCTTCAACGACAAACTTTTTGTGAAGAGTTATTCAAATCTCCTCCACCTCCTGTGAACTATGTTATAATGGCCATTATTCGACCAATCATATTTTCACCGTTTGTCCATATGCCCATTAGGTTTTGGTGTGCAGGGCCGGTTCTGAAAAATGTAATATTCTTAAAGGCCTAGGACAAACAAGAAAAAAAAAAGGACGCTTCTCTTTATTATAATTTTGTATTTTTAAATAAAAACATATAATGAAAAAAATTAGGTCCTGTGCAACTGCCGACTTCCCCCCATGTTGGTGTGGATTCTTAACTGGTGTTGCATCCTACCTCAAAGCTTATCCTATGTGAAAGATTTCATAAACGTTGCGGCTAAGTGGTCACTGTCCCAAAACACGGAAGATATTGCTTGTTATAGTTTACGGCTACGTGTGATGTGTTTGGAAGAGAAACGATAAAGTGTTTAATAAAAGATGCATTTCTTCTTAAAAAGTGGTGGACAATATCACTACAGGGTGTTTAGTTGGATTAAATATAAGAACAATTTTGATGTTTGTAAATAAGTTAATTGGTGTTGTTTCCCACTTGCCCTTTTGTCCTGTTTTTCCTGCGTTTCCTTGTTTCTCTCTAGGCAGTGGTTTGTTTAATAAAATCCGACGGTTCTTAAAAAAACAGTTAATCACATTATATTATTTAATTGACTTGTGGTGCCCTTGAATAAATATGATGGCATGGTTATCAATGGTGGAGATATATTTGTGGAAATCTTGGCAATGCTGGCAGTAGCATAGCAACGAAGGGAAGGGCACGGGGAGAGCAAAAATAAAAATAAAAAATAAACATGGACTAAAATTACATTATTTTATTAATCACAAGGAAATACTATAATTTATTTTAGTTTTTATGAATATATTTCAGACCCTAGTTATCTATATATCTTATATAAATAACTAAAAAACACAAAACCAATTCCTTCCGACACATTTTGACCAAAATAAAATTATCTTGTTATAATTTAAATATATTTGATATTTTTGCGGTCAATATCTCATCTCAATTTAAAATTTTGAAATTTGAAATTGTTGTTTGGTGTTCTATCTCATGAAGTTGCAAGACCAAGCACAAGAAACATAGTAATCGTCATATAAATATATCAGGTATAAGACTCGTGTATTATATACGAGTTTTATTGAAAAAGATTAATATAAAATTGTTAACAGTCACATCTTTTTTAGTAATAATTTTACATAAATACAAAAATCTATAATGAATAAATTAACTATTTCAATATATAAACAAATAAAATAAAAAGGTATATATTTATAAAATGATGATGACAATAATGATGTAAACATTAAATATGAATTAATTAAAACTTGCTAAATATATAAAAACAAAATGACAAATAAGTAAGTAAGTTAATGTATAATAATAAAAACCACTATTAAAATATTGACACTTAATTTTATGAATTATAAATTTTCAAAGACTTCCTTGAATACAACATAAGATGTCGTGTTGGTAAGTTTACCATATTTATCTAAAATTAATATTTTTAATCTAGTGTTACTTTTAACTCTCGACAATAAAACATATAACTGTATTTGAGTGAATATTGGTATATTGGTTGTCTAAAAAACAACCCCACCTTCTATAGTGGCTGTCCTTGACTTTTATTTATTGTCATTGCAAAACGTACAGCCAATGGAAATTGTCTTCTTTGAACTATGAAATGAATCCTTTTATCCGAATGCATCAAAGACATTCTTGGAATAAAAGTACGGTTCCAGATATTATCTCAGCTTCTATAACATGTTTACCCAATGCAATAACCCGTAGCCTCGTGCCATTGCTAAATTCGTATTTCTAATCAATATTCCTTAGTAACATAACCGGAACATCGACTTTTAACACCAACTTATGAATTGGCATACCTGAAGGTCTAAGACCATTTAGAACATCAGGAGAGTATAAAGTTTCATCAACTTCATCATGAACAAAACTGCATGAGAAACACTATCTGAACTTAAATACTCTTGTAGATCTCCTAGAAATAATTTTAAGGGTAAATTACTCGGATGGTCCCTGTGGTTTAGGGTAATCTGCGTGGTTTGTCCCTATAAAGAACTTTTAACTCGGACAATCCCTAATGTTTATGTTTGTTGCGATTTCAGTCCCTGACCAACATTAAAAGACCAATATACCCTTATAGATTATTTTAACTTCTTGCTATTTTGTAACTTAATTATTATAAGATTTTTTATAAGTGTGGGCCTCACTCATTATTTTCTTCCTTTATAGTCACCTCTAGGAACTCGAAACCCCTCCTTCATCGGCACCCACTCCGGTGCCATCCCTGTCATCACCGTAAAACAACCACCATTGTAGCCCCTGAAACTACCACCATCGTGTGACTGAAACAACCACCACCGATCTGTGTTTTTTTTATTGCTATGAACTTCCCTGAAACAATCGATCTTGAAAAACTGAAATCAGAGGAATCCATCGATGGTGGTGGTGGCTCCCCCTCCATAAATGAATCCCCAAACCAAAATCAGAAGAACCACCAAATCAAACTGATGCAGAATCAGACGAACATCAAATGAAAGCAAAATCGAACTTGAGAAAGAAAATCAAACCAGAATCCAAAAATCAAAATCAAAATGGATTAAACAACAAAAACGTGATAGAGTATATATAAGATGTTGGATATATTGTGGTTTTCTTTCTTCCATAGTAAATTGAAGATGCCGACGAAGACAGCGGAGATGCTAGCGGCATCAATGGTGTTTCGACTTCAGGGGTTAGCGTTAGTTCACCAGAGTTGAAAGAGGGAGAGGAATGAGGATAGAGTTTTTGGTTTCTAATTTCCGTTCGTCGGAAATACCCAGAGCTACGGCGGCGACGAGAAGTATCATACATTGCACGTTTCTCCGGTGATCAAAATCTTGTTGATTTTCGTTGCCATATGTTTTTTCAGGTAAACATTGTTTCTACGGTGAAGAGAGGGTTTGACTGGATGGTGTTTGTCGGAGATTTAGTGATGTTGCTGGAGTTGGGATGACGAAATCGGAATTAGGAGAAAGGTCGAGGGAAGAAGAAGGCTGAAGGGAGCAATGAGGGAAGGACCCACATGTAATTTATATTCAAATAAGATAATAAATAAATTAATTAAAAAAATTTAATTAAAAAAGAAATGGATAAGGGTAAATTAGTCTTTTTAGAACGGACAGGGACCAAGCATGCAACAAAAATATAAAGTAACAACGGTCTGAGTTTAAAAAGTTGTTAGGGACCAACCACACAGATTACCCTAAACCACAATGATCATCCGTGTAATTTACCCTAATTTTAACAAATGCTCGTTAATCTCTTGCACGGCTTCACTCTTCGGTGCAAGAATTGCTCTTTATTGAAAATAAACCGAATTCTTGGCATTTTCAACAATAGAATGATAGAAAAATCCAACTAATGAACCAATAGGATCAACTTAATCAAAAATTAGAAGATCAGTGGGAACATCAATAATTGTCTCGCCATTATTCAAACCACCAACTTTTCCTTCTCCTATATCCAAAATCTATTTTACAAAACTTGTCGTTTCTTGAATATCAGATGTGAGAAAACTTAACCTCATGTTTTTTGTTTATGTTAAGACTTTGCAACTCGACCAAATATAAGAGGAACTTAAAGAAGCATTCACCATGTCTTGTCTGCTTTCATTAGGAACTACCGGTAGAATTTGTCTAAAATCGCCTCCAAAGACAATCGTTTTTCCTCCAAACTGCAATTTTAAGTTGCTAAGAAGATCACAACTCAATATATATTTCAAAGAACGATCAAAAGGCTTCAAATGCATGCTTATGAATCATAGGTGTCTCGTCCCATATAATAGATGATGTTTTTTTTTCAACAATTCGGCTACATCACTATTCAGTGCAAAAGAACAAAAGGAATCCCCAGTAAGATTTAGAGGAATTATAAAGCATGAGTGTGTTGTTTTACCTCCGGTTAGTAGCAATGAAGCAATACCACTTGAAACAATATTTTAAACGATATCACCTTTAGATCTTATAGATGCAGATAAAGCCTTCCAAAAAAAGTAATAGCGGTACCTCCATAGCCATAAAAAAAGCACACCTGTTTTTTCTGTTTAACAATTGTCATGATTTCATCAAAAACTGATCGCTGTTCAATTCGTAATGAATCAAGTAGTTGATGAGATTCTTTTTGTAGACTGTTCATATCAAAATCTAACTCCTCGGTAATCAAACGGTTGTTTGAAGAAGATATTGAATCATGATCAGGATAAGGCATCATGATTTAGAGAAATTATAATGCGTGAGTGTGTTATTCTACCTCCGGTCATATAAATATACTAAATGTTACCCGAGAATAATGATATATAAAGCCTAAAAAAACCTAAACTTTTCACTAGAATTAACTATATATATTAAACTCAATAAAAACTACCCAAATTTCTTCATATCAACACACACGTCCAAAACATTTATATTAATTAATAAAATCTTACAAATTAAAATATGTTGTTGATAAGTCCAAGATTAAAGAGCTTCTAGCCTAGTTATGAGGTGTTGTACTTATTTCTTAAGTGTAGTTTAAGTCTTGTCTAGAAAATAAATAAAATTAATAGTAGTTTAGGAATTATATATATATATATATATATATATATATATATATATATATATATATATATATATATATATATATATATATATATATGGGTAAAGTGAACATATCTAACAACTTTATATAAGCTTAGGTACCTAACTCCATAATACTAGATCCGTTTGTGTCATATTTAAATTGTAATTGCCCTAAAGTTCTTAAACTCCACGTAACTTGATTACATCCACAATCCTTGAACTTTCAGTATTATCTTCTTTTTAAATCACGTTTTTCTGTCGAATACCTCCTAATGAGCTTTATATACTACTGCTACAAATGAAATGATGTAGGAGGAATATAACAGTGAATGTCCGGAATTCTTTTTTTAAGTAAATCAAGTTTATGGATGAAGTTTAAGGACCTTGGTCGATTGCCATGAAAATATAATACAAAATGACGCAGTATGATGAGAAGTTAAGTACCTAAGCTTATATAAGGTTTGTAGGTATATTCACTTTGTCATATATATATATATATATATATATATATATATATATATATATATATATATATATATATATATATATATATATATATATATATATATATATATTGTTGTCCTCTAGTTATAACATAATATGATTATGAAGAGCAAAAAATTATACTTATGCAATTAACGATAATTACATATTTAGTTATTTACCCCTAATTTTAAAAAATAAATTATCAGCGTATTTTTTTGTCTTAAGCTACACGTTTGTCTTTGCGTCTCGGGTCAACAATTTATAAGTTTTTCTACATTGTATGGAAAAAATTAAAAGAAAACATTACGATTAAATAGAAATGCAAATAGCGTGTTAGAGACTCCATCTAGAAGGCCTCGTGTTACATCGTCTTTAATTTCGAAATTTCCCAAAGACTTTATGTATGCAACCTTGACTTCCTTTAGAACTTATCTTTCATCGCCCGACTTCGTCAACAACAAATATAATTAGATAGAATATATATTTTAGACAAAACTATAACAAATATAATTAAATAGAATATATATATATATATATATATATATATATATATATATATATATATATATATATATATTAGACAAAACTATAAAAAATGTTCTCTGTATATTTTTTTTTTTAGATTTTGTCAAAATTAATGGTCATTTGAACAAGTTTGTTTCTAATTTTGGTCTCTCAACAAACCAAAAATACTTAAAAGTCCTCCTGATACATTTTTAATGTATTTTATTATTTTGCTTTAATTTTTAATTAATAATAAATATGGACCTCTCTCTCTCTCTCTCTCTCTCTCTCTCTCTCTCTTAAACACACCCACCAACCTTTGTCTTTCTCCCTCACCTCCGAAAACATTGAAACTACACCTGCAAATCCATTTTCTTTACTTATTCTTAGAAAATCGAAACACTTTAAAAGAAAAAAGGAGAGAGAGAGTGAGAGAGAAATAGAGTGTGTGTGTGTGTGTATGTATGTAAGAGAGAGACATAGAGAGATCCTCCTCTAGTGTTCTTGATATGGTTTTCGTTGGAACGTCAAAGTTTTAAAAGGAGAAAGAGACGAAAGAGGGTGGAGGAGATGACACCAAATCCCTGCATCTGGATCTAAATATGATGTTGGAGTCCGAAGAAGGTGATGAATCACTCAGGTCCCTCCAAATTAAGGCATCCGTAGATGAAGTAAACACCACTTTGTCAATGGTGTCAGTTTTAGTACATGCTTCCAACACATTATGAGTTGCTCATACTCATACCTTCATTTTTGTCATCAAATCTTGTTTTCATTTCAAACAATACATGTAAATTAAGAATTTACGATTCATCCATTGAAGATTCTATTGAAATCGAAACTGATAACACTAAATACATTATAAGAAGGTTGATTACATGGAGCTTCGAAAGAGTAAAACTATCCACAACATCCTTCCAAAGCTTCCACTATACTATGATAATCCAATTAGTCTTTGTAAAAAAAACTCTCAATTTCTTCTTGTCTACAATCGTTCTATCCATAGATTGCATCTCCATTGAAGAATTAACAAATTCCAAGTTATTTTCAATTCAGTTCACACCCCAATTGAAATCCCTAATTTGCTTATCCAAACGAAAATATAAAATGGAAAGACACAACGTACCATGGTTGTGAATTGCAGCATGAACGAACTAACATCTTTAAAGAAGACGATGCACAAGTGCAAATCCTAAACTTCTACCATCATCCATTATAGAAACAGTCTTTCGGGTGGGAGTATACGGTGGACACACACACAGAGAGAGAGAGAGAGAGAGAGAGAGAGAGAGAGAGAGATGGGGTGGATATGTGGGGTATGTGAGTTCTTATCTTTATATATATATATATATATATATATATATATAAAGTAAAAATTAGGAAATAAATAGAATACAGTTTAGTCATTTCAACTTTTAGATGGACCAAAACCACATACAAACATGCTTAAAAGACCACCAATCCAAAACTTTCATGATTTGGACCAAATCCTGATACAAATGCAAACCACATGGACCATTTTTACAGTTTTGTCTATATTTTATTACATAATAACTTTCAAAGATTTTTAAAATATGTTTCAAAGGTTTTTAAAGTAGAAAATAAAACAATATGGAATTGATGTATAAAAATTAAACATTTGAATGACAAAAGGTTGTTTGTTTTACTATGAAAGACTCAAAATTATCTCTATTTAGCCACTAAAGCTCTAATTGTTCAAGATAGACCCTTGAAGTCATGATTACCCATAACTCCCGATTAGTTGGTTTCCTTGCTAACGTCGAGCCTACGTGGACAATGTGACAACTTGAAATTTCTATCTTATAACAAACCCTGCATTTAATCAATGTCAAACTTACTTCTGCTAATTTTTAGCATTTTTGGAGTCAGTTTGGGTGTTTTAATCTTAAATATATCAGAGGTAATTATAGGAAGTATACTCTAGAGTTAATTGTGCAACACTTTAGTCTCAAAACTTCAAGAGTTTGGAGTTTATTGCCATAAAATTGAGTTTACGGTCGTAAACTCTAGAGTATAAATATGATACTTAGTCATTCTATGTCATTTTTACCATTTTCAAGCCTAGAACTCATTTTCTCTCAAGTATCATCTGAGTTATTCACTAGATCTTCAACTTGGTAAGTGTTTCCTTCATTGATTAGTTGATATACTTCAATATCTAGGGTTTGTGCATGATTTCATCCATGAAATCTCTTTATTTGATAGATCTTCAAGTGTTCTTCATTTCACCAAGAACACCAAGAACAAACACTAGTGTTCTTGAGCCTTAAACACCCTTAAAAGCTTCAATATTGTAAGTACTCTTGTCTTAGCTTGTTTTATACTTGAATCAACTAGTTTACACCTAGAAAACATCAAGAAAACAAGATCAAAAGGGATTTTACGGCCAAGGAACCTCCTTGGGCCGTAAACCCTAATTAAGGGTGCAAATAAACCCTAATCCCTTCCAAATCCTTGGGACCAAGTCTAGAACACTTCCATCATAAGCTAGGGACCTAAACTTTGAAATGGTACAAAATACCATGAGTTTACGGCCGTAAACTCATGGAGAAATGGTCCTTAGGCCGTAAACCCTAGGTAGTGGTGCAATGGTGCCACCATTCCTTCCTAAGGCTTATACTTGATCATAGAACACTTCATTATGACTTGTAAGACCTTATAACACAATTTGGTACTTAATACCATGAGTTTACGGCCGTAAACTCATGGGGAAATTACCCCTTGGCCGTAAACTCATGTGGTTATTACCATATAGGCCATAAACTCCAATGGGAGGCCCTACACCCCTTATATGCAACCCTATGTGGTTTAACACTTCAGTTCAAGCGTTTCCTAGCCCCTAAGGTTGTTCCATTACATAATTAGTTGTTATAAACACTAATTGTAAGCATATATGTGTCATTATATGTTAAATAGGATCCGTGTGTGCTCAAGTCTTCACTTGACACTTAGCATCCTCTACCGATCTTACATTCGCATCATTCACTTCAGGTGAGCTCATACCCCTTAACTTATCTTTAAATGATTTAAAATGCTTTTATGGGGGGGGGGGGGGGGGGAATACAAATAGAAAACATGCTAGTTATATAATCAATCACATTTGATTTATAACTGTGTTTCAAACAAGGATTTCATATACATCAAACTGTGTTTCAAAACAAACTACTTTTAAATCGTTTTATAAACTGACGTCAAGTCATTATTTATTTATTGCTAAAAACTCTTTAAATGTATTAGAAAACCTCTTTTTAACTTATATATACTGTCAACAGCATGTCAATATATGTATAGTTATATACATAATGTTTAAAGGACTTAGGACTGCTAGCTCGCTTTATTTCCTTTTCCTTGTTTGGATGTGGACTTACGGTATCGGCCAGTTATCCGAAGGTCGTCTAAATATTAGATATATATTATGTATACATATGTTGACATAAAAGTTCTATTCAATCAGTTCAATACCTTTGGGTAGCAAAGGTATACATTCATCTATTCATATACATAACTTACTAGTAAACTATAATAAGTATAGTTTAGGAGAGTACTATCATATACAAATACTATAACAGAGAATACTATAACAGAGAATACTAGACAGAGAATACTATACAAAGGATTCTATAGAGAGAATACTGTACAAAGAATACTATTACTATAACAAGTATACTATAACAAGATTCAGAGACAACATAATGTGAGATAGTACTTCATGAGACATCGACCATTTCGTTATGTCATGTTTTATAACCAGAATCTCCTGGAGGGAGAGCGTGATTTTGCGTATAGATCTATACTGGATTGACTATCCTACACCTTTACTGTTTGCTACAGTGGGATTTGCAAATCTACGGGTGCCAAATGTCATTTCTTCCGACGTCTTTCATCGTCGTGTTATAGTCATATTAGCATGGTAACAATCATATCACATTTTGCCTTAATTAAAACATTGGTTTTCAGGTAGTTATTACTTCAGTGATTAATACAAATAATACTGCAGTACACATAAATTTTCCCGCTACTTTCCAATTGTGATCTTCTCACATAAAGGGTAATATAAAACTATATTTTGGTAATGATAGTCATACTTGGGAAAACATTCACTTTTACAAAGAAACAAACATACAAAACAGTCGGGTCTTGGTAGAAGACTACTTTTTATACTAGTAGAAAATACAGGATTTTCTAGGAGTTTTCAAACATATACAAACATTTACATTGATCAATTACAAACATTTTCATCAAACTTATACAAACATTGATACTAAATACTTATGAACTCACCAGCTTAAATGTTGATCTACGCTTTCAAAATAACTTGTATTCTCAGGTTTGCAATAGACAGGTACCGATGACCAGGTTTTGAGAAGACGGAGCATCTTCAAGACTCGTCTTTTATTTTGATTATTCATTTTGGTGTCTTATTACTATTAAAGAACACAATTGTATGAAATTATATTGTTAATCCAATGGATGATGTTGTTGCTTATTTACTACTTTGCATTGTTATGATACTGTACATGACGTCCTCCGCCCCAGAACGTTTCCGCCGTTCTTGGTTTTGGGGTGTGACAGATTGGTATCAGAGCATTGTTTATAGTGAATCGAGTATATCAACCCATAAAAGATATACAAAGTATAAACACAATGGGATTAAAATACTGTGACCAAGAGTTTATACTTTTAAGTACTAAAATACTTAACTAGAAGTATACATAATTACATACCTACATACTTACTATAGAACAATGTCATACTAGAACATAACAAAAGTATTACTATTGTTGAACATCACAAGTGAGCTTAGGGATGTATTGTCAGTTCTGGGAGTGACATAGCCTGATCAACTCTCTTGGTTCGAAAAGTGATTAGCATATGCTGAGAATGGTTGTGATGTATCAACAAGTATAAGAACTTACCAACACTACTACAATGAGAACATAAGAACATAACATAAACTTAAAATACTATAGGAGTATTTTGTGTTACTATAATTACTTATTTGAGAACTAAACAGGTCTTTATTAGTATTTCAATAGTTACGGAGTGGATACACTAAGGTTATATGTAACTATGGTGGCATAGACTTAGAATCTGTGATCTTCGCTTTACTTCCTGTTCCTTGTTTGGTTGTGGACTTAGGGTTAGGGTCACTTATTTGAAGGTCTATCCTGTTTTGGTTGCATATGACTGGTATGCACTACGCAAATGTTGGAGTAACTAATAAGGATCATCATATAATTATCTTAGTTAGTACGTCTATTAACTAATTCTTTTACCCCTACTTCTCACGTAGATATCATGGTTGGATTCCATATCTCCGGAGACCCGTACTTCCCAAATCAAGGCAATGCTGGATGGCTAGATGAAGAGCCAGAAGATGACCATCCAATCCTTTTGGATGATTACCTCGCAGAAGGCTTTTCGGATGGTTCTAATTCCGAACCAGAAGTCAACAACCTACCACAAGTAGTTCAAAACCCAAATCTCAACCCCCGACTTGCATTTCAAGGTCCCACACCCTTGTGGGAGACAAACTTGAATTGGTGGAGTGATGAGCAGGGTCAACCATTACCCTTCAATGGAGACAGAAGCTTTTACAATCTCAGCGAAGGAGGCTCTGCTGACCGAGTCCTGCCCATTATGGTCCGCAGGATTGCTCGGAATATTGAGCAAGGTAGAGCAGCTATCAACCGAGTCATGGAAATTGACGCTAACTCTGGCGTTAACATGGTCCGCATTCGCCAACTCGAAGAAGCCATGGAAAGGACTAGAAGAACCAATGAGGCTCTACAGCAACAGCTAGTTGCATCCCGCGCTGAGGTTATAGAAGTTGGAGTGCGTCAGAGAGCTCATGAGCAACATCTTTAGGACGTAGTACGTCAACTGGAAGATCTGAGGGTTCGCCCGAGGAATACCCGTCGCCAGTAGAAGATGTCTGACTCATCTTTTCTTTTGGTTTAAGGAATAGCCTTTCGTATCGGTGCTCTATGAAGCACTTTTCTGTAAAATATTACTGTCGTTCAAATACTTTAACTAGACTTCTAAGCTGTCAAAGTTTTGCTACTTATGATATGATGTAAGACCTACTCTTAGGTCAATACTTTTCCCAAAACTTATTACATCCTTAATATCAATGATATTGGCAGTCAGCTAATCTTTTGTAGAAATCTTTGTTCAAATACTTTCATTCTTGTGATTCTAGAACTCTATAGAACTCATACTCTTATTTAGTTGTTGAACTATGGCGATTTAGTTCATGGGACTCATTCATTAACTTCACTATTGAATTCTTATCATTGTTCTCATCTTTTAAACTTATAGTTGAAAGATGCCTCCTCGCAAGTCAAGAAGGCGTAATCCTCCGATTATTCCAACTCAAACACCAACTCCTCCACAATTTGATACGGCAACTCTCAATGTTGTGGTAGATGTGGCGATTGCTATAGCCATGGCACAATACCACAACAACCAGGGAACTAGTGGAGGTGGAACAGTCGTTCATTCCACACAAGGTGACATCGTCGTGCGCTCGCGAGAGTGCACTTATAAAGACTTCACCAACTGTAAGCCCCGAACCTTCAATGGAATCGGTGGAGTCATTGCGCTGTCACAATGGTTCGAAAAGACGGAATTGATCTTTGAGATATGTTCCTATACTGAAGGAAGCAAAGTAAAATTTGTTGCATGCACCTTCAGTGATAGAGCCCTGACATGGTGGAATAGCCATGTCAAGTCACTAACTTTAATAGTGGCAAATGCTATGGGCTGGGAAGCTCTTAAAGGACTGATGGTTGAAGAATACTGCCCGAGGGGCGAGGTTCAGAAGATGGAACAAGAACTCTGGAGTCTGACCATGAAAGGCTCCAACATAGTGGCTTACACTGCCAGATTCAGCGATCTGGTGGCGCTATGTTCCAATATGGTTCCCACTAAGGGGAAAAAGATTGAAAGGTACATTTGGGGGCTAGTGCCTCTGTTTCTGGGGAATGTCTTAGCTTCAAACCCCACTACTTTCGACAGTGCCAAGCGATTGGCACAGCGACTCATTGATCACGGAGTCTCTACCCCGAAAACGACAACAACCCTGGCTATCCCAGAACCCTCCAAAGCCGCTGACAACAAGCGGAAGTTATGGGATAACAAGAAAGGCAAGTCGGCACAGAACTCGGCCAAGAAGCAGAAAGTTGTGGTTGTTCATGCCGCGATTATACCTACTGCTACAGTGCCAAGGAAGCTGTATAGCGGAAATTTTCCCAAGTGCAACAAATGCACTTTCCATCATAATGGTGTCTGCCGGGAAATGCAGTGCGCTAACTGCAACAGGAAAGGGCACACTGCCCGATTATGCAAGGCCAATTAACCAAGTCCCCGGCATTGTTGCGGGCCAGGCTTGCTACAGTTGTGGCGAGGTTGCTCATTTCAAGAGAGACTTCCCGAAAGGCAGGGAATGCTGGCAAAGTGGGAAGAATTCTGGCGATAGGCCCCGAGGAAGCCATAGCTGATCCTACGATAGTTACTGGTACGTTTCTCCTCGATAATTCTTATGCCTATATACTATTCGATAGTGGAGCAAAGAGAAGTTTTGTAAGCCAGAAATTTGTTTGCTTACTTAAACAAAAACCCACGTGCACTAGAGGAATCATTCATTATAGAAATGGCAAACGGGAAAACGGAAAGTACTAATTGCATATACATAGGTTGTACTCTAACTCTAGATGGTCATTCTTTCCATATAGACCTCATGTCGGTCTCAATTAAAAGTTTCGATGTCATAATCGGCATGGATCGGTTAAGTCATCTTCACGCTGACATCATGTGCTTTGAGAAAGCAGTTCGTCTTAACCTCCCTAACAACAAAACTCTAGTTATCTACGGTGATAAATCTAGTACGAACCTTCGCATCATTCCGTGTATTCAAGCTCAAAAGTGCTTGCGAAAGGAATATCATGCATTCCTTGCACACATCGTTGATACGAGTCAAGGAGTGAAGGAAATTCAGAACATTCCAGAAGTACGTGACTTTCCCGACATCTTTCCAGAAGAACTACTGGGATTACCACCGCAACACCAAGTCGAGTTCAGAATCGACTTAGTGTCAGGGGCTACTCCAGTAACCAAATCTCCTTATCGTCTGGCACCAGCAGAGATGCAGGAACTTTCTAGTTAGCTTAACGAACTTCTCATGAAGGGATTCATTAGGCCAAGCTTTTCACCATGGGGAGCACTGGTCTTGTTTGTCAAGAAGAAAGACGGATCGTTTCGTATGTGCATCGACTACAGGGAACTCAACAAGGTTACTGTTAAAAATCATTATCCTCTACCCCGTATTGACGACTTATTTGATGATCTTTAAGGAGAAAACTACTTCTCGAAGATAGATCTATGATCCGGGTATCACCAGTTACGAGTGTTAGAGGAGGATGTTCCCAAGACAGCCTTCCGAACTCGTTATGGAAACTATGAATTTGTAGTGATGCCGTTCGGATTAACCAACACACCAGTTGTATTCATGGATCTAATGAATAGGGTGTGCCATCCTTACTTGGATCAGTTCGTCATTGTCTTCATCGATGACTTACTTATTTACTCTCGAAGGAAGGAGGAGCATAGTCAACACCTACGAAGAGTCTTAGAAACATTACGATCGGAGAAGCTCTATGTCAAGTTCTCTAAGTGCGAGTTTTGGATTCGAAGAGTTGAATTCTTGGGCCACGTTGTTAGTGAAGAGGGAATTCATGTGGGCCCTTCTAAAATCAAGGCCATTGAGAACTGGTCAGCACCGAAGACACCTACAAAAATTCGTCAATTTCTAGGTCTCGCTAGCTACTATCGCAGGTTCATACATAACTTCTCTAGCATCGCTAAGCCGCTTACCACACTGACCCAGAAAAGGCATGGCCTTTGGCTGGGAAGAGAAACAAGAGAAGGCGTTCCAAAAGCTGTAGCGATCCTTATGCACTGCACCAATACTATCCCTCCCAGAAGGAATAAAAGACTTCGTAGTCTATTGCGATGCATCCAACCAAGGGCTCGGATGTGTTCTGATGCAATGAGGTAAGGTCATCGCCTATGCCTTAAGACAACTGAAGACACATGAGGTAAACTACACCACGCATGATCTTGAGTTAGGAGCAGTTGTGTTTGATCTAAAGATTTGGAGACACTATCTGTACGGTACGAAGAGCACTATCTTTACAGACCACAAA
This sequence comes from Lactuca sativa, assembly GCF_002870075.4. Lineage (NCBI taxonomy): Eukaryota > Viridiplantae > Streptophyta > Magnoliopsida > Asterales > Asteraceae > Lactuca > Lactuca sativa. The sequence goes on from NC_056626.2 coordinate 194,121,316, forward strand.
AGCTTTCAACACATCTTTGATCAGAAGGAGCTCAATATGAGACAACGATGGTGGGTCGAGCTACTGAACGACTAAGAATTTGAAATTCATTATCATCCCGGCAAGGCCAACGTAGTAGCTGACGCCCTAAGTCGGAAAGAATACTCTGGTCGTAGAGTCAAATCGTTGACTATGACTATCCATTCACACTTGTCCACACAAATTAAGGAGGCTCAGCTCGACGCTTTGAAACCTGAAAATGTGGCGGGTGAATCCCTGAGAGCGATGGATAAGAACTTGGAAAGCAAGGGTGGCGGAGCCTTATATCTCATGGACTGAATCTGGACACCGAATCACGGTGGCTTCAGAGACTTGGTCATGAACAAGGTGTACAATACTCGATATTCTCTTCACCCAGGTTCGGATAAGATGTATCTGGATCTTAAAAAGTTATACTCGTGGCCTAACATGAAAGCAGAGATTGCTACCTTCGTGAGTAAATGCCTTACTTGCGCAAAGGTTAAGGTCGAATACCAGAAACCATCAGGTTTACTTCAGCAACCGGAGATACCAGAATGGAAATAGGAGCAGATTACTATGGACTTCATAACCAAATTGCCCAAGACAACAGGTGGACTTGATACCATTTGGGTCACCGTCGACAGATTGACCAAATCCGCACATTTCCTACCAATCAAAGAGACTGACAAGATGGAGAAACTAACAAGAACATACATTAAGGAGATCGTACGACTACATGGTGTTCCCATATACATTATCTTCGATAGAGATAGTAGATTCACTTCGAGGTTCTGGCAGTCGCAACAAAGTTCCCTTGGAACGAGGCAGGACATGATTACAACCTACCATCCACAGACCGACAGACAAAGTGAGAGAACTATCCAAACACTGGAAGATATGCTAAGAGCCTGTGTGATTGACTTCGGGAAATCATGGGATACTCACTTACCCCGTGTCGAATTTTCCTACAACAACAGTTACCACACGAGCATAAAGGCTACTCCATTTGAAGCCCTCTATGGCCGAAAGTGCAGATCCCCTCTGTGATGGGATGTGGTGGCTGACACCCAGTTAGCTAAAGGATGAGTTCCTGACAGCACTCTCACAGGTCCAGAAATCATACGGGAAACAACAAAGAAGATCGTTCAGATTCGTGAACGATTGAAGGCCTCTAGAGACCGATTGAAAAGCTACGCAGACAAGCGAAGGAAACCTTTGGAATTCTAGGTGGGAGACCGAGTCCATATGAAAGTCTCACCCTGGAAGGGCTTGATACGCTTCAGAAAGTGTGGAAAGCTAAATCCAAGATATGTAGGGCCTTTTGAGACTCTTTCCAGAATCGGCCGTGTAGCTTACAAACTCAACCTACCATGTGAACTCAGTAACGTACATTCTACTTTCCACGTCTCAAACTTAAAAAAGTATCTGTCCAATGAAACTCTTGTAATCCCACTCGACGAGATCGAGATCAACGAGAGCCTCAACTTCGTGGAAGAACCTATAGAGATCATGGACCGAGAGATCAAGCAAACAAAACAAAGTTTCATCCTGATAGTGAAGGTTCACTGGAACGCCAAGCGAGGACCTGAATTCACTTGGGAGCGCGAGGATTAGATGAAATTGAAATATCCTCATCTTTTTGCTTAGTTATTTGTAACTACTTGTTTGCTTAAACTCTAATTTCGGGACGAAATTCCTTCTAATGGGGGGATAATCTGACAACTCGAAATTTCTATCTTATAACAAACCCTGCATTCAATCAAAGTCAAACTTACTTCTGCTAATTTTTAGCAGTTTTGGAGTCAATTTGGGTCTTTTAATCTTAAATACATCAGAGGTAATTATAGGAAGTATACTCTAGAGTTACCTGTGCAACACTATAGTCTCAAAACTCCAAGAGTTTGGAGTTTACTTCCATAAAATGGAGTTTACGGTCGTAAACTCTAGAGTATAAACATGACACTTAGTCATTTTAGGTCATGTTTACCATTTTCAAGCCTAAAACTCATTCTCTCTCAAGTACCATCTGAGTTATTCACTAGATCTTCAACTTGGTAAGTGTTTCCTTCATTGATTAGTTGATATACTTCAATATCTAGGGTTTGTGCATGATTTCATCCATGAAATCTCTTCATTTGATAGATCTTCAAGTGTTCTTCATTTCACCAAGAACACCAAGAACAAACGCTAGTGTTCTTGAGCCTTAAACACCCTTAAAAGCTTCAATATTGTAAGTACTCTTGTCTTAGCTTGTTTTATACTTGAATCAACTAGTTTACACCTAGAAAACATCAAGAAAACAAGATCAAAAGGGAGTTTACAGCCAAGGAACCTCCTTGGGCCGTAAACCCTAATTAAATGTGCAAATGAACCCTAATCCCTTCAAAAGCCTTGGGACCAAGTCTAGAACACTTCCATCATAAGCTAGGGACCTTAAAATTTGAAATGGTACAAAATACCATGCGTTTACAGCCATAAACTCATGGAGAAATGTTCCTTAGGCCGTAAACCCTAGGTAGTGGTGCAATGGTGCCACCATTCCTTCCTAAGGCTTATACTTGATCATAGAACACTTCATTATGACTTGTAAGACCATATAACACAATTTGGTACTTAATACCATGAGTTTATGGCCGTAAACTCATGGGGAAATTACCCCTTGGCCGTAAACTCATGTGGTTATTACCATATAGGCCATAAACTCCAATGGGAGGCCCTACACCCCTTATATGCAACCCTATGTGGTTTAACACTTCAGTTCAAGTGTTTCCTAGCCCCTAAGATTGTTCCATTACATAATTAGTTGTTATAAACACTAATTGTAAGCATATATGTGTCATTATATGTTAAATAGGATCCGTGTGTGCTCAAGTCTTCACTTGACACTTAGCATCCTCTACCGATCTTACATTCGCATCACTCACTTCAGGTGAGCTCATACCCCTTAACTTATCTTTAAATGATTTAAAATGCTTTTATGGGGGGAATACAAATACAAAACATGCTAGTTATATAATCAATCACATGTGATTTATAACTGTGTTTCAAACAAGGATTTCATATACATCAAACTGTGTTTCAAAACAAACTACTTTTAAATCGTTTTATAAACTGACGTCAAGTCATTATTTATTTATTGTTAAAAACTCTTTAAATGTATTAGAAAACCTCTTTTTAACTTATATATACTGTCAAAAGCATGTCAATATATGTATAGTTATATACATAATGTTTAAAGGACTTAGGACTGCTAGCTCGCTTTATTTCCTTTTCCTTGTTTGGATGTGGACTTACGGTATCGGCCAGTTGTCCGAAGGTCGTCTAAATACTAGATATATATTATGTATACATATGTTGACATAAAAGTTCTATTCAATCAGTTCAGTACCTTTGGGTAGCAAAGGTATACATTCATCTATTCATATACATAACTTACTAGTAAACTATAATAACTATAGTTTAGGAGAATACTATCATATACAAATACTATAACAGAGAATACTAGACAGAGAATAATATAACAGAGAATACTATACAAAGGATTCTATAGAGAGAATACTGTACAAAGAATACTATTACTATAACAAGTATACTATAACAAGATTCAGAGACAACATAATGTGAGATACTACTTCATGAGACATCGACCATTTCGTTATGTCATGTTTTATAACCAGAATCTCCTGGAGGGAGAGCGTGATTTTGCGTATAGATCTATACTGGATTGACTATCCTACACCTTTACTGTTTGCTACAGTGGGATTTGCAAATCTACGGGTGCCAAATGTCATTTCTTCCGACGTCTTTCATCGTCGTGTTATAGTCATATTAGCATGGTAACAATCATATCACATTTTGCCTTAATTAAACCATTGGTTTTAAGGTAGTTATTACTTCAGTGATTAATACAAATAATACTGCAGTACACATAAATTTTCCCACTACTTTCCAATTGTGATCTTCTCACATAAAGGGTAATATAAAACTATATTTTGGTAATGATAGTCATACTTGGGAAAACATTCACTTTTACAAAGAAACAAACATACAAAACAGTCAGGTCTTGGTAGAAGACTACTTTTTATACTAGTAGAAAATATAGGATTATCTAGGAGTTTTCAAACATATACAAACATTTACATTGATCAATTACAAACATTTTCATCAAACTTATACAAACATTGATACTAAATACTTATGAACTCACCAGTTTAAATGCTGATCTACGCTTTCAAAATAACTTGTATTCTCAGGTTTCCAATAGACAGGTACCGATGACCAGGTTTTGAGAAGACGGAGCATCTTCAAGACTCGTCTTTTAGTTTGATTATTCATTTTGGTGTCTTATTACTATTAAAGAACACAATTGTATGAAATTATATTGTTAATCCAATGGATGATGTTGTTGCTTATTTACTACTTTGCATTGTTATGATACTGTACATGACGTCCTCCGCCCCAGAACGTTTCCGCCGTTCTTGGTTTTGGGGTGTGACAGATTGGTATCAGAGCATTGTTTATAGTGAATCGAGTATATCAACCCATAAAAGATATACAAAGTATAAACACAATGGGATTAAAATACTGTGACCAAGAGTTTATACTTTTAAGTACTAAAATACTTAACTAGAAGTATACATAATTACATACCTACATACTTACTATAGAACAATGTCATACTAGAACATAACAAAAGTATTACTATTGTTGAACATCACAAGTGAGCTTAGGGATGTATTGTCAGTTCTGGGAGTGACATAGCCTGATCAACTCTCTTGGTTCGAAAAGTGATTAGCATATGCTGAGAATGGTTGTGATGTATCAACAAGTATAAGAACTTACCAACACTACTACAATGAGAACATAAGAACATAACATAAACTTAAAATACTATAGGAGTATTTTGTGTTACTATAATTACTTATTTGAGAACTAAACATGTCTTTATTAGTATTTCAATAGTTACGGAGTGGATACACTAAGGTTATATGTAACTATGGTGGCATAGACTTAGAATCTGTGATCTTCGCTTTACTTCCTGTTCCTTGTTTGGTTGTGGACTTAGGGTTAGGGTCACTTATTCGAAGGTCTATCCTGTTTTGGTTGCATATGACTGGTATGCACTACGCAAATGTTGGAGTAACTAATAAGGATCATCATATAATTATCTTAGTTAGTACGTATATTAACTGATTCTTTTACCCCTACTTCTCGCGTAGATATCATGGTTGGATTCCATATCTCCGGAGACCCGTACTTCCCAAATCAGGGCAATGCTGGATGGCTAGATGAAGACCCAGAAGATGACCATCCAATCCCTTTGGATGATCACCTCGCAGAAGGCTTTTCGGATGGTTCTGATTCCGAACCAGAAGTCAACAACTTACCACAAGTATTTCAAAACCCAAATATCAACCCCCGACTTGCATTTCAGGGTCCCAAATTCCTAAATGGCAAGCAAACCCTATATGGCCCAACCTAAGAAGGCCCAATGCCTATTAATAGCCCAAAGTCTAGAATTGATCCAGAGGACTTAATGGGCCAAGTCCAATCGAAACATGACCCAAGCCCACAACTCATTCGGTCCACAGACTAGCGTACGGTCAGCGTACTGGGCTCGTACGCCCTGCGTACACGATCGATACGGAAATGGTCACGCACCCAGTATGCTCAGTGTACCCATGAATACGCCTGCATACTGGCTTGATCCCAAACCCTTGGCCAAATGACTTAACCACTTTAACACTTATCATCCAATCCACAAAATAACATCATATTAAGGTCCTAACCCATAAAGTCGAAGACTTTAAGCCTTTGCATGGCTAAAAACACCCCAAGGTCCAATTCTAGCATCGTAACTCCATTAAGAGAAACATCAACCTTGCATGGTTGAACAAAGCCCATCATGTTATCATTTTTATGAACAAGGGACCTCAGAACAGCCTAGATCTATCATCCCAAGTTGTTGGAGTAGCCCATCAAGTTATCATTTTTATTTATACCTCAAATAGCTTGAAAATTTGATAATAGATTTGGATCTACAAGATCAAGCCACACCAAAGCAACCTCTAAGTGTTCTTTTTCCTTCAAATCACCGAAACAGCACCAAAACTCACTTCTAAGTCAAAATTCACAAATGGCACTTTGGGTTTCTTTCTTAGGGTTTAAGGGAGTGGAGGATTACCAAAAGATACCACCAAGGAAACATAAGATGTTTAAATAGGGCACAAACCCTAAAATTAGGGTTTGTCTTTGCTTAGAGTAGGCCCCACGTATGTCCAACATACGCGGGCGCCTCTACGACCATAAAATGAGCCAATACGCCCAATGTACTCGGCTAGGGAGTAAATAAAAGGAATTCAGAATAAGGGTTGAAAAAGAACATACCACTAAATCTCAAATGTTACAAATATAGCGATAGTTAATGGTGAACCCTTTTCCACTCCTTATATTCAGGTTGGAATTAATGATCCTCTTATAATCCCCCTCCCCCCATTTAATTTCTACATTGGTTGGCTATCACTCCTTTGCTTCATTTTCAGTATAGGTTGGCTTTCACTTCTTTTCTCATATTCATTCTTCATAAGTTGAGTCTCTGGTACTACTTCAACATCAACAACAACATTATTTTTATCATTATATTCTCCTCTCACATTAACATCTACAAAACAACCAACATCTGGTATTTCATTTCTATCATCAGACGTAGAATATAAATTATATATATATATATATATATATATATATATATATATATATATATATATATATATATATTTCTAAATTTGTTTAAAATTAGACAATAAGGAGAATAGGACAATACCTGGTTTTGTTCTTATAGAATTACAAAATTTTTTCCTTTTATTCTATATCTTCTTGATTTTATTCGTCCTTACTCACACTTTGTAAGATAACTTCTCATGCGCACATTCTTTACAAATACCACATTTTACCTTCAGTTGTTTTAGTGATTCAAAATGCATACCCAACACTAGTTTCTATAGCTTTTAATGTCGGGTAGAATCATATGAATGGAAATAAGGCTTCTTCGTATTATCAAGGAGACTCATAATTTTTCATTCATTAAGTTCTTCTTTTTAGGTCATTATTAGCTACCAGTATACTTAAGAATTTATCATTCAAGGTGTTGTAGAAGTGGGTATTACCTTGTCTTTAAGAGTGTGTAATAATGGGATGTCATTAAAGGAGAGAAATCTTCTTCCTCATATTCATCCTCAAATAGGATTGGCGTTTATTTATCTTGTGGTAAGACTTTGTCATGTATCTATTCAAACATTGGGTCATTAAACCGATCAAGGTAAACTGACAAAGGAGCACCATTTTTACAATCATAGTCTAGGAATCTGTTGTAGACCGCTTAATCTTGAAGCTTTTTTAAGCATTTGGATAAAGATTCATCAGGAAGACATATATAATCACATTGGTTCTTAATAACATCATTGATTTCATCCTTGAATGACTCGTAAGTGAGTGACTTTTAGTCAAATTCTGGGATTTTTCATTGCTGTTGTATTCGTTTGGTAAAAACACCCCCACAGTATAATATCTTCATGATAAATTCACATTTCCATCTTCTCCAGTCTTCAATACTAATGAACTCACATATGATTTCTAGGATTTATGATTTTGTAGTATCTTCAATAAAAACAAACGTCTATTAAAGTTGGTATGGTCAATAATGGTGGTAAGCTTGATTAGATGTGTATTCACTAGTTTCCAAAAATCTAAACAATGCCGTTAACCCACCATGATTTCGGTGTTACCTTTTTTATATAATAGGATACCTCCAAGTCCACATCATCAGGGAAACTGCCTATGCAGGATTTATGGGTAACAAGGGGTAAATAGAAACAAACTCATGACTTCAAGGACCTACTTAGAACAATTAGAACTTAGGTGGCTAAACAAGGACAATTTTAAGACTTCCAACGTCAACAAAGTAAAAGAAATCCTTTCTAAAATGTTAGTGTTTATTTGTTGTCGGTGTTTGATATCACTGAATTCTTGATAATTATGGAACCATTCAAAATATATCAACTTTGGGAGCGGTGGTCCATATGTATCTTTCCCATATTTTTATTCTTTATGCCATATTAGTTTTTTTCTCTTTTCTCACTGATGTCTCTCTCATCCCTACACCATGGAAATAATAATTTTGGCCATCCCTCATGTCCCATATTTTTTTTATAAATATAAATGCATAGAGTGCAACTTGAAAATGCTAAGGAAGGATATATAGAGTTGATGGATGCTAGGGAAGTCCAACCCGCTTTGGCTGCAAAATATTTGGTACATAGACACATGGGGTAGTCTTCCCCATGGTACCCACATCCCTCCAAAATTCCCGAGTTCCCCGTCCCCTCCCATACCTCACAACACATCAAGTTGCTATTACAGTTCCAAGAATAAGGGTACTTTCATCTCTCTCATACCTAAAGTTTATGATGTGAGGTATAATCTAAGACTACTTTCATTTTGCTATTACGGTTCCAAGGATAATGGTTTTGATTATGAGAACATAGGATGTGGTTTCAAGAATTGAAGTCGTGGTTTTAAGAATAGAGAACCAAGGTTATAGTTTAGAGAATAGAGGCAACCTGCAGTTGAGAAGTGACGAGAAGTATTGGTAGAAGCGTAATGTTTGTTCATCCAGTTTCTTGGACACCAAGTTTTCTCATAGGCCCATATATTCATCCCAAAAGAATTAGGTCAACGACACTATACATAATCTCATTTCTTGTAATCATTGTGTGTATAAATCTTTTTATTAAGAAAATCTTTTTCTAGTTATAGAGTAGACTTAGCTTGATTACTTTTATTAAATAAACCACTTAAATCCTTGTGTTCTTGTTTAATATTTTCATCTTAGTTATCATTTTTTGTTTCGAGTTGCTTCTTAATCTCACCAACTAATATTAGATTTATGGCTGGAGACGGAAATATTAAGATCAGTAAGTTTGAAGGTCACGATTTGGCTTTGGAAGATACATATCAAAGATTATCTCTACCAAAAGAAGTTACACAGACCCTTAGTCGAAAAGAAACCAAAAGTGATGAAGCAAGATGAATGGAATCTATTGGATCGACATGCTCTTGGCATGGTAATATTATATTTTGAAAAGAATGTTGCATACAATATTATTAATGAGAAGACTACCTATAAAACTTGATAAAAAAGCTATCCATTTTTTACGAAAAAACCCTTATCAAGGAATAAGGTTTTCTTAATTCCATAGTTGGTTAACAAAAAGAAGAAGGAAGGTGGCTTAGTGACAAATCACTTGAATGAATTTAATTCAATCATATAAAGACCAGTTTTGGTTGATATTAAATTCAAGGAAGAAGTCCAAGCCCTACTATTCTTGACATCTCTTCCTGAGTAACTGGTCTAGTAAAGTGACAACAATTATTATTTTATATGGAACTACTAAGTTGACATTTGAAGGCATTTATGAATTGATCCTTAATTACGGTACAAGGGAAGCATCAAGTAGTCTTTTGAGTATAGAAGATAGGAGAATAAAAACCAACATAGGAGGTGGTGATGGTGAAAGATCAACATCAAGAAATAAATGTCATTCGAAAAAGAAAGATAATACTTTTTGGAATTTCATGAAGAGTGACCACTTCAGAAATCTTGTTCCTAAAATCCTCAACAAACAAAGTCAAGAGGGAGATGAATGCGGCAACAAACTTCAATGATGATGAACTTATATGTTGTGTCAAAAACTCTAGAGAATATTTGATAACTGATTTGGTGCATCATTTCATGTTAGTCATTCCAATGTATAATTCATAATTTCAGACATTATAGTAGGAACGTTCGGTCGGAAGGTAGTAAAAGGCTAGATATCAGTGGAGTTGGGGGATCTTGTCCTCAAGACGACTTTGGGGACAAATTGGAATTTGAATAACATTAAGTAAAATCACGATCTAAAGAGAATGTTGATATTAATATGACAACTTGGTAATGAGGCTCACCATGTTACCTGAAACACCCCTCGTACTAGCTGGAAGAAATGGTAATTTCTTGAAAATCATCTTTAAATGTTTTTAAAGTTCAAAATGCGGAATTCAGTACCAAACGTTCATTTAATAGTTTAAAATCCAAAGTTAAGTATTTCAAATAGGAGGGTGTTTACATTCCAATACCATCATAAAAGTTTAAATAAACCATACAAGTTTTGGTCTTATTAAAACCCAAGCATTCTATCTTTATGCTTCAACTTCATTTATGGGTACATGTCAAATAGTACATTAGGCTTGGGAAGCCTAGTGAGTAATAATGGAATCCAACCATGGAATAGGCTGGGGTAATGAAAATATTTTAAAACATTTTGATCAATATCAAACTTTATCCAATAATAATTTTTATCAACATATCAGTTTAAGAGTAGATGAAATTATAATCAAATGATGTAATGAACATACATCTAATCCTAAAAACCAATTATCTACTCTCAAGTAAGTCCCCTTTAATTAGGGTCTTGATGGTCTTATTGGCCCTGAACAAGTAGTAACATTACACTAAACTCATGGTCATTGACATAAATGTAAAAGTAGTGTTTAACCAAAACATTGTAATTCAATTAAAACATAAAGGTTAATTTGTAGGAAACTAATGAATATCCCATGCATAACCAAGAAATGGGTTTGAAAAGTCCATCCCTACAATTACTAAGGTCAACAAAAGATCACTAAGGTCAAAATAAGGGAGTTAATCCCTTTATGTGTCCAAACACTCATAAGTCAACCCATCCTAGCATGCAATTAACAAGTATGATGCTTTAGAAGTTTTCTAAAATTCAAATAACCTTTTTCAAATAAATATTTTCTATAACATCCCAAACTTCAGACTTCTAAATTCATCCCTATAATTCTATTTTATGTCAAATTGGTCCTTAAGTCCAAGAGTTATGCTTTGAAGCCCTAGTGGCAATTTCATAATTTGGGCAGGAGGAGTATGCCAAGCGTACATGTGTGTACGTTGAGCGTACTAGGGTACGCCCTAGTATGTTGGGTGTATACTTATGTACGGAGGGCATACTAATGTCAGGAGGAAAACCTAATTTTTAGGGTTTGAGGGGTATTTAAGCAACATTATGGCTCATTTCTCCACAGCTTTTCAGCCTCCACATCCTTTGAGATGTTTTTGTAAACCCTAACCTTTGAGTGTGAGTTTTGGAGATCAAGTATGTGTTCTTGGTGTATTGAAAGAAGAAGAAGATTCTTGGAGAAGCCTTGGTGTGGGAGCAACTTGTGGATCTAGTATAAAGCTTTGATCTTGACTTATATTTCTTTAAGATCTTGCCATGAGGAATTTATGTGTTTTTAGTCCCTTTTCTTGGCCTTAATCAGTATGAGCTACTCTAAGACCAAAGGATCTGTCCTTTCTGAAGAAATAACGTGCATTAATTCATAAAAATGCTATCTTGGCTCTTTTGGTGCATGCATGCAAGTTATAGAGGTCTTAAGTGGTTAAGACAAACGAGGATCTTGGTTTTGGGACTTAATAAGACATGCAAAACCATAAAGTTGGAAGCTTTATGTTTTGGAACACCTTTCTAGGCTTAGATGTGAAGTTGACGTTTAGAATTGTTGGATTAAGCACTTAATGGGATTTTAGGTGGTGCGAGGGTATGCCCCGCGTACTCGGTCAACCACCCCAATGATGGTTAATGAAAGGCTTGGAGTACGCTAAGCGTACCTCCGGAGTACGCCCCGCATACTCGCATTAGGTAAGCTCGGTGGGTTGACTCAGTTAGGTTAACAAGGCTGGGTTAACTCGACTGGGTTGACTCTGTCGACTTAGTGGGTTTGACCAGTTGACTTTGACTGAGTTTGACCAAGTTGCCTCTTGGGGGTATTTTGGGATTTTGATGAAATTGGTCATTTGGTGGTAATAGGTATCGGTTAGAGAGCTGAGATTCAGATGCGGGCCTTATCAGTTCGGTTCAGTTTGCAAGGTGAGTTTTCCTCACTATACTTTCGGGTCGAAGGCACCAAGACCGACCCTTTGTATTGTTATCTTGGTTTATCCTATGATTGTTTACTACAGTGATATGTTAGATCTGTATCCATGTAGATAGGATTATGTTATGCTTAGTGATTTGTAAGATTTGTCTGGTTGTTATTGGCTAGTTATTTGTATGCATGTCTATTATATATGTGTGTCGACACAGTGTATATGTCGTTAGGTTGAGGCGGTCCTGCATTGTGCTAAAGGCGAATAGACCCAAGGTGTCCCGGATAAACTGAAGTGAAGTGGGTGTATCAGTCAGGCCGAAGGCCCGGAGAACTATCCAGATAGGCTGAAGGCCTGGTGTGGCGTACCAGTCATGCTATAGGTTCTGTGAGTGTACCAAGTAGACTATAGGCTGGTGGGGCATTCCAGTCAGAGTAAAGGCTCTGTATGCATGTTGTTTTCTGTTATTATTAAGATCATATGACGTGTTGGTATTTTGGGGGAAGTCACTAAGCTTTGGGCTTACAGTTTTGGGTTATGTTTCAGATACCCCAGATGATCGCGGGAAGGCAAAGGCGTGACCGTGCACCTCCTTGTTTTTTGTTTTATGATTTTGGGAAAACTCTGATATTAAGCATGTTATGAAAACCAATTTGTAAACAATGATGATTTGTGGATTGCTTTTAAAAGTTTAAATATTTAATGAACTTTATGGATGTTACAAATTTGTATCAGAGCCATGTTTGAGTGAATTGGAGGAACACTCGTGTGAATCCAGTCTCAAACTAAGGAAAAATATTTTTCAAACAATTTTCAAATATTTTTCGAAATATTCAAAGAGGATCTGATGTGTACGATCAGCCGGAGCCAGTAAGTAGACCCTAAATTAGCACACAGTTATTTGAGATTATGTTTTGATATGTTAAAACATCATGCTAGTATTAGGATAGGGATCTTCAGAAACTGTATGATAGAATTTCCTGATATATGATGCCTTATCTCTTATAGAATCCTTGATTGATTTTCGTATGACTCTTTTGTGTGTGAATGGCTATTGAGTGAATACGCTTAGTCACATGCTACATGGTTTAAATGAGCTTAGGATAAAGGATTTGGTCCTGCTGCACAGCTCTTGTCTGAGTCCAACCGTTGGGGGATTGAATCTTTTATCCTAATATTGTTTAAACTGTACGACATGTGATTGTATTCATGCAATAGTCATCTAGACCAATTGAGGGTCATGTGGCAGTTAGTGGTAGGATGGGTTGTGTGGGGTCAGCCGACTAGTCTCGAGATGTGTAGCCTTCCTCTAGGTTGTGAGGATTTCATGTGTGCGCATGCTAGTATGTATTGTTAGGGTTGTTGTGATGATCCTCAAGAAAAATACAGGTGGGTGTGGAAGGTAGTATAAGCCCCTACTGATGAAAGCATAGGCCCCGTACACGTAGCAAGGAATTCACAACCCCTAGGGCTTTGTTGGGAGTTGGTTCCCCTGTTATGGTATGCGTGTTATCTGATATCTCCCTAGTATATTTTCAGTATGATGATGACGAGACGATTTGAGGCTGGATCTGGATCGGGATCGGGAACTGGCAAACAGGGTGGGCCAACTGTGTCTGAGGACAGGATTAGGGAGATCCTTCATTAGGAGGTTTTGGGTATTGTCCTAGGTCAGATACTGGAGCTTTTTGGGTCAGACCACGATGATGGATTTCTTTGATGAAATATATGTTGCTTTGTCAGACACTACTGCTGTTGCAGCCACTGCAGTCGTCGCGCCTGTAAGGATTGGTATCGGGGCGAATTTTTCAATAGCAGGACTTCGACAATATGAAGCCCTTGAATTTCGATGGATTTCAGGACCTAATCATAGCCATGAGGCAGCTATCTAATGTTGAGGGATGCTTTTTCACCTACTCTTGCCCAGCTGACCATAAGGTCAGGTGCGCTCTGAACCTCCTGAGGTCCAGACCGAAGGATTGGTGGAGGCTTGTTACAGGATCGTGTTCTGCTGAGCAGAGAGCTGATGTATCATGGGAGAAGTTCTAGAGATGTTCCGTACTAGATATATGTTGCAGGTGGAGCGTGAGAGGTTGGCCCAAGAGTTTTTGGACCTGAGGTAAGGGACGGAGTTAGTGACGGAGATCACCAGGATGTTTATTGAGGGGGCCATGTTCTGCCCTGAGTTTGCTTTAGAGTAAGCTCAAATGACCCGTTACTTGAGAATGCTTAAGATGGATGTCAGGCAGTTTATTTCCACCCAAGGATATGATTCTTTGCTGGAGATGCAGGAGGCTGCCGGGCGGCGTGAGATTGAGATAGAGTTGTAGACGAGAGAGCAGAGACCGGTCCCGAGTAGTCGCAGCAAGTGCCAAAGCGGTTCAAGGTTGCTGATTCTAGATCTGGTGGTCAGAGAGGCCGCACTTTTGGGAGGTGCGGTAAGGTTCATAACGAGGCTTGTCGATCAGGAGGTGGGTGCCACAAATATGGAACGGAGGGGCACTATATGAGGGATTACCGCCATCTGGACCCAACTCTGAGTACTAGGATTTGCTATCATTGTGATCAACTTGTCCATATGAAGGTCAACTGTCCATTGCTCGGCATCAAGCCGACACAGGCCCCGACACCAGCTACTTTGAGGATCACAGATGAGCGCCAGGGGAGGGCAGATCTCCCGAGGGCTCGAGGTCGCACTTTTCAACTCACTGCCAAGGAGGCCAGAGCAGCTCTAAATGTTGTGGCTGGTTTGTTTCTATCCATTGTACGTTCCTAGTGAACTCTTTTCCTGCTCTTGTGTTGTTTGACTCTGTTGCGAGTTGGCCCTTTGTATCTCGTTCGTTCAGTAGAGAGTTTGATATGCCTATTGGGGAGTTACAGTGTCCATTGTGGGTTTCTATTGCCAATGAACACATGGTTTCTACGTCATCAGTGTATCAGGGTTGTGTATTGGAGATTTTCGGGGTGCCCTACTCGATCGATTTGATCCCTATTCCTATGGGGGATGTTTTCATGATTGTGGGCATGGATTGGCTAAGCCGGTTTGGTGCTATGACTGATTGTGAGGGTCAGCGCATGGTAGTTCGAACACCAAGTGGGAAGAACTGGTTATCTATGGAGAGGGCACCAGGATGGGGTCATGGTTTTGTTCAGTGGCCAGGACTCGTCAGTATATTCAGCATGGGTGTACGGGTCACTTCGCTTATGTGGTGGATACGCGTGTTGGGGATCAAATTTCAGTTTTAGAGGTCTCGATTGTCAGGGAGTTCGCAGATGTATTCCTGGAGGAGTTGCTCGATGTGCCTCCCGAGAGGTAAGTCAAGTACAAGATTGACCTTGTGCTAGGTGTGGCCCTGATTTCTAAGGCGCCATACCATTTCCGCCTAAGATGTAGGATTTGTCATCTCAACTGCAGTAAATGCTAGGCAAACAATTCATCAGACCAAGCAGTTCTACATGGGGAGCGCCGATACTATTTGTCAAGAAGAAGGATGGTTCACACCGGATGTGCATTGATTACCGGGAATAGAACAAGTTAACGGTGAAGAACCATTATCCCTCCTACGGATTGGTGACCTCTCTGATCAGTTCCAGGGTGCATCTTGGTTTTCTTAGATAGATATGAGGTTTGGGTATCAACAGGTTAGAGTGAGAGAAGCGGGCGTGGAGAAGACCGCGTTCCAGACTCGTTATGGGCATTAAGAGTTCGTGGTGATGCCATATGGGATGACCAATGCGCCAGCGGTGTTTCTGGATTTGATGAATCAAGTATACATGCCAATGCTCGATCGTTCCGTTATTTAGTTTATTTTGGATTAGTGTCTAAGTTCATAACTATATTTGGTATGTACTTGACCCGATTGGCATGGTCCATTTGGGTTGCATGACATCATGAATTTGGATAGACTAAAATGAGAGAAATAAAACTTAAGGTTAATTAATATATTATAAGTTCTAATATATTAATAAGATTATTTAACTAGTATTCATCAAGAATTAATTTGGAATTAATTAAGTGATCAAAAGGAGACTAATTAAATATATGGGTTGATTTTGTAAATCATCCATACTTGTATAGTGGGCTAATGCTCTATGGATTATCAAGTTGGGCTAAAACCCATAGGATGCTCCATGGTGTTTTTGTACCCATGAAACATGGAAATGAAAGGCCATGACAATTAGGGTTTACATGGTGTAACCCTAATTGTGACACACTATATAAGCATCTTATTCTTCCCAAAAATCAAACACTATGAAGGAATGGTGAGGGCTAGCCGATTTCATGAAGTGTCTCATTGCTCTTAAGTTATTCTAAGTGTATTTGATGTTGTGTGAACCATTTGAGGTGTCACACTTAGGGCACTAGGCTCTTGAGCTCCATGGAATCAAGCTACATCAAAAAGGTATGTATTCTATCTAGTTTTGTTATACTAGTACTTATGATTGTATGCTAGTTAGGGTAATACCTTGGAATGTTCATATTTGCATGTATAATAGAGAAAAAAATAGATCCAAGGTATTTAGGGTTGCATGTACACATAGGAGTGTTAGAATGCTCATAACCCAACAGTGGTATCAGAGCCTAGTCTTGTTTTCTTGTTATACTTGCAAAATTGGCTGAAAAATCGAAGTTTGTTGCTGTCTGCTTAGCAGACTCGCCGAGTCCATGAAGGGACTCGACGAGTCCAAGGATAAACTCATCCAACTCGCCGAGTTGGTTCATGCACTCGACAAGTTGGGCTCCCAGACAGCATATCTTTGACTGTTTTGGCTGGAATTGGACTAGGAACATTACCCTAAGCTGTTTTTCAACTTATAAACCTGTTTTTGGTGTGGCAATGTTCATGCTAATCCAATTTCAAAGATCATTGTCAATAGATTCATGTTTTGTATTAGTTTAATGGTTAGGCTAATTACATGAAAAAGTTTGATTGAATTATCTTGTTCTTATGAGTTGCTTAGATTAATAGAAAAGTTATGTGAAATTTTTTTTCAATCCAAATTAATCTAAGAGTTGGTTCTAAAATGTATTTTTGTAACTTGTCCTCAAGTTATATGAAAAGTCACATTTAAGATTCATAAAACTCATAAATATTTCCATAGGTTATGAATAAAGAAATGTAACATCCATCGATTTTACGCCAAGTTTAAACTTTTTGAATCATAAATAAAACCCAATGGTATTGTTTAAACAAAATGCTCTCAAATCATTATTCAATCAGAGTGTCCCAAAAGCCAGATCATAAGGACGAGGAGCGGTACGGTCACGCCTTCGCCTTTCCATGATCTCCTGAAGTACCTGAAACAATAAATGAAAACTGTAAGCCCGAGGGCTTAGGGAACCACCCCCAAAATACCAATACCACACTGATAATACCATATCAGTAATAATCAATCAATCAACATGCATACTGGGCCATCGGCCTGACTGGACCGCCCTACAGGGCCTACAGTCTAACTGAATCTATACCGAGCCTTCGGCATGACTGGACCTCCATGTGGGCCTACAGTCTCCCCGAACGGCTCATAGGGTATGTTGACCTTTAGCATAAAGCAGGACCGCCTCAACCCAACCAACGAGCAAATAATCATGTGCGCATAACTAATATACACTCGCATATACAGACATAAAATATTTCTATCTTACTTGGAGCACCGACCTAGCAGGACACTAACATAACAACCCCTAAGGATCATAAAAGCATAGCATACTGTCTACCCTGATTCTGATCTATCGGATCATAACCGCATATATCATATCATAACCATAACAACTAAAGGGCCAGCCTTGATGCCTTAGACCCCTCTTGATATAGTGAGGATAACTCACCTTGCAGATGTCGACTCGGTAGATGAACCCCAACTCTCGGATCACTTGCCAAAGACTCCACCACCTATTACCATAATACGAATATACCCATAAGTCCTCAACCTTACAAGGTACTCCATAAACCAACTAGTCAACCCTTTGTCAAAGTCAAAGTCCTCAGTCAAGGTCAATAGTCCATGTTGACCCTAACTCGCTGAGTACCCTCGGCTACTCGCCGAGTTCCTTGAAGTACTTGCCCACTCGCCGAGTCACCGGGGTGACTCATCGAGTTCCTTCGGTTTACGATCAAAACTCTACGGCCACTCTTCGAGTTTCCTTCATGCAACTCCATGGATACGCACACATACATAACTTAGGGAAATCTCATCCGACTCGCCGAGTTTTTCATACCACTCGTCGAGTCTATAGCAATCTCCAATGGACTCGCCGAGTAGTTCTTCCAACTCGTCGAGTTCATGCCTATCTTCATTTGACTCGCCGAGTCGACCATGCGACTCGTCGAGTCCCTTCAGTCCTTTTTGCCATACAGACTCATTTGAGCCATGCAGTAGCTCCAAACTATAGATCCAAGCTTCTAAGGCATGCTTTTCACATAAAGTTGCAAACTTTACGTCCATGCATAGCTATAAAGGCTCCAAATGTCCAATCCAATCCCGTAATGGGGTTTCCTACCCAAGGAAGGTTTCATTCATGCCCAAACCAGAAACTTTATGACTCTAGTACTTAAGAAGGGTCCAGATCTGGAGTTACAACTTCAGATCTAGCCCATAGTCCACCTTATCAACTCAGAGATCCATAAAAGCCCCAAACTCAACCAAAAGAGATCTAGAAGGGAAAGAAGTAAAGCTGGCGACTTGATACCTCTGGAAGATGCTAACTGAGGTAGATTCTGATTCCCACACTTTCCTTGCTCCACCCCCTTTCCTTCCAAGTCCCTTCTCCAAAGATCTTCCTCCCAAGCTTAATACACACACAATAGAGCACCACACGAATTAGGGTTTCTTAAGAGCTCTCAAGAATCGTAAAGAGGCCAAGGGAGGCTTAAGCCTCTTTAAATAGGGTGCAAAACCCTGGGATTTAGGGTTTCATCTGCCAGCTCCTACTCGTCGAGTCCCTTCATGGACTCGGCGAGTAGGTCGCTAAACACGCGATCCCACCCCGCTGCTACTCGACGAGTATGGCAACCAACTCGGCCAGTAGGTCTTAAAACCAAAGAAATTCTTATTTAAGTCAATAACTAAGAATCGGGGCATTACAAGAAAAGTCGTATTCTATTAATAGTTTAAAGTCTTCCATAACTTGTCCTCAAGTTATGGAACTTGAAGAGTTTTTTGAATTAAAACTACTTTAAACACATAAGTTATGGAATGGAATAGTTTTGAATAGTTTCAAAACATGCCCTCAAGTTTTGGAATTTGTAAAGTTTTCCCTTATGAATACTTTAATTCCAAGTTAAGCCTTTAGAATTTTAAAAGTTAAAATTCAACCCTTATACTTTATAGTATTATAAGTTAATAATATATATATGTATAAGAGCAAGTTAGTCTTACCGTTAGTAGGCCTCATTCACGAAGTCGGTCTATAAGGGGGGTATAAGGTTACTGCCTATAAAATGGCAGTTTAATGGGTGTCCACTCTCACCCACCGCGTCCTTGACTGGTGGAGGGTCGTTAGCCGAACGAGTAGGACAAGGACTAGAATTCTCCCTTCATTAAAAGTATTAATGATAAATACTAAGTAACTAAACTTTTATAAATTCTCAATCTTAGTTACTTTAGGAAAATGTGAATTTGGTGCTAACCCATGAAATTACACTTTGCACTTTGCTTAAGTCGGTTAGTAGAGCGCATCTGGTTAATCGGCACACTGGCTGGATTTAACAAGGTAGGCAAAGGGTAACTTAATGTTTATCATAGTATCGGTGGAGCGTGTGTGGTTAACCGGCACATTGATTGAGGGGTAAATATTAAGGGTACCAAGTATATTTGCATGGTTATTCACACCTTGTTTTGTGATCCTCGGCATCCCAATCACAAAATTTGAGAGGGCACAATCAAGATTGAAACATGCCATTGAACAGTTCAATGAATCTCAAAAGATCTCGGAGTTTCAAATCCAAGTAAACCCTAATTAAATTATTTCGTTTTCATGGTGGAAATTGGTGAATCGTCATTCGCCTACCTTCAAATATTTTATAGCTTGGATTACAGCATCCCTTTTCCAAGTTATAAAAGTATTGTGTTGGGTCCCAGCCTTAATATTTCATATTGGGTGTTACATTAAGGAGTTTAGATCAACTATCTTGAATATCTCCCAAAAGATGTCTAGTTCAGACATCTATGATCTTCCCAAATCTCTTGGAACTTCACTTCCTCCACCTCCTCCAATTATTCTCCCTAACCCACAAGTTCAAGGTCACTCAAGCCCTAATGGCAAGCAAGGTCTATGTGTGCTCACATCTTGGAGATGAAGTCACATATTGACAAGCTGGGAGAGTTGGGTGTCAAAGTATTGAGGAAGTTGGATGTTGACTAATCACTTCCTAAGTCACATAGTGAGTTCTTTATGGACTACTATGAAACAAACTATGACATGACCGTTAATGATCTTATCTATTTGCTTGGTGCTGCTGAATCAACAATGATTTAAGGACTAGTAAAGAAAATTTGATTAGGAGATCAACTTCCCAATGGACATTGACAATGATAACATTGGATATCTAGAAAAGCTTTCTCTTCCCAAGGAAAGGGATTGACCATAGTCAACTCAGTTGACCAAATGGTAATGAGAAAGGCAAGTTTGAGATAGTCCCATGTACCATTCCCAAAGGGTCCATATGTGTCTATTGCCAAAGGAAGGGGCATTGATTGCGGAGCTGCCTATTTACCTGAAAGATCATAAGGTTGATCAAGTCAAGAAGTTTGACTCTACTTTAGGTAAAGTCCACTATCTAACTCTGTTAAGTTTCTATTATGAGATTCTTATTACATGATGTGACTGGGTCACATGTTGATGTTTGAAGAATCAAAGAAAAGTGAAGAAACTTAAAGGAAGTATATGTTGATTCTGATCGCGAAGATGGATTTCGATCGCATGGTTCGGTGATCAGAATTTTGAGATGTTGCTTAGGAGTTATGATATATTGCTTAGGAATAGATAACAACAAGTTTTTCATATGGTTTTGCACTATAAGGATAAGTGTTTCCGCAAAGCTTTAAAATAAAAGGAAAAGTTTTGATTCCATTTATTCTAAGTATCCTTACAATGGCATTTACGAAAAATTGTTGCTTATATAATTCCATTGATAGCAATAATGGAAATATGAATTTGATTCTTTCATTTGTGGTAGTGTCTAAATTTACCAAATAAGCTAAGATTCTCATTACCCAAGTTTTCAGTTGGATAGAAACTTGGAATCATACAAGTTGTATAGTATGATGAATGAGAATTTTCACCTTTGGAAAAATTAAGACTAATTCCTTGTTCACATTTGTATGTGAGTCAAGTGAAGGACTAAGGGATCGAGTATACATTCTTGTGCACTGGTCAGGTCCACCACAAAAGATCGATAAGATTATTCGTCATGATTTACTAAGGTTTAGTAAATAAGATTTTACTTTCCAGTGTAAGTATAATTCTGAAACATTGGAAAAGTTTTGATGTATGGCAGAACGAATGAGAAGAGTCAAATTAGGAAGAAGGATAAAAGTTTCTCAAATCTAAAAAGATAGGAGAGTAATTTAGTATGATGTTTTGTAATCATCTTAATGATATAGAATTCATGTCACAATTAGTCCTCTAAGGACATCTTAGTGCATTCTTATGACTAAGAAGAGGAATCTTGAATTGTTATAATGGTTAAATCAAGAAGATGAGTCATACTTCGTTCCAAAACAAGTCTTAGATTCATACTCCAAGACTGTAAGTTGAGTGACATATCTTAAAGAAAGGTTTATAACACTTATCAAATGTAAGAGTAAAAGTGCCCTACTCTTGTACATTTGAATTTGGTAAGTTGTGATGTTTTGGATAAAACAAAGACCAACTAAGGCCAATTGTGTGAAGTGTTTGTCTTGATAAAGAATATGCACTATCTCTTGAATATTTGGCAAGAGAGTCTTATATGTTAAGAGTACAATGGGAGTCTTAAAGATCCTAAAAGAATTTCAAGATCTAATCAAGAATAAAAACCTGTAGTTTGACACTAGCACACGACGTGAGGTTTATAACCTATCGTGTTGACATATTTCTATTTATGTGCCCATTCCAGTTAAAGTTGGCTTTGCATATGAGTTCTGAGAGTTCTCGATTGGTTACATAACAACTTGGAAGCAATGGCAGGCCCTTGTGCTGCCAGGTGGCAAGAAATTAAGATTGAGTTCAGTCCATATGAGTTTAGATTTGTCATTATCCTTGTCTTGTGATTATGGTTTTGACAAATTCGCATGGATAAGAACACATACACCATAAATCTAAGTGTCATAAGGTTTCTCTCCGATTCATGAAAATGATGGTGAGGAAACACTTTCACTAAGTAGATTTTAGGTAGATAACAGTTGTGATATTTGCATTCTCAAAGTCATTAGTGGAGCATGTATGGTTAACAGGCACACTAACATGGACTTGTGAGGAATGGCAAAGGTCTAAACAGTTAAGACTATGATTACAACATCCCTTTTCATAGTTCTAAAATTGTTTAGACACACATGTGAGCTATCTAAGGAAAGGTGTGTGATTTTGATAAAGTCTTATCAAAACATCTCGTATCAGAAATCTGAACTTTGGTAAGAAAGTCAATAAAGTATTGATTTCTAGAAGTTCAGCTGAATTCTGAGTACATGTCAAAGCTAGTGGGAGCATAAGTGTTATGCTAATAATCATCATGTTAGTGGGAGCATGATAATTATTATTAGTATTGCAAGATAGCAATTTTAATTATAGAAAACAAAAGTTTCAATTCGTAAAGTTGTAGAGGTTGAAAAGTTGTTTTGCTATAATTAAGGGAGGGGAAAGTATACTTCATTTCAATTCTAAAAGCTTAGATTGAAGTTTCAATCATCTTTAGTCAAGGATATATATAAATTTTGTGTTGGAATGGCTCAACATAAGGAAATTCTATATATGGGTCCATTATTTGCGTTCTAAAATTCGATTATGATTACGACATCCCTTTTCATAATCTGAATTATGAGAACTTGGCAAATAGAAATATTGTAGCAAAAGGACTGTCTAGTATCATGTCCTTATGTGAGATATCATGAATCGTGTCCCATATGCTTCGGATATAGGATCGATTGCATGTGCTATAATATTCATCCTTTCTAAAATTTTCCAAATCCCTGGGGCATTAAGAAGGGAAAAGGTCTAGAACTGGATATGACTAAAATGATTAAGCAATTGTCGAGGATAATCTAAGGTTTACTAAAGATTGGTTGCTCAGGGATAGTTGGAAGAATAGTGTTAATTTTGGAAAGGACCATATTGACATATTTTGAAAAGAGGCAACTCTTGTTCGGAGTAATAGTCAAAAGGGGAATATGTAAATGTTCCATAGGTGGAAGTTATTCATTAAATTTGTGTAAGATTAGGAAACTTAATGCAAGGAGAATGTTCAAAGGCAATGAACTTTGAATATGAGACTACGGTTCCATGGATTTGGCTTCGATTGGAATACTTTGTAATGTCTGTTGACAAGTCTTTGTGACTTTGTGCATAATCATTACAAGAGGATCAATGCATATAAGTTTAGAATCTAACAGATTTTGGTAAATGGTAGGATTTGGAATTCTTGAATTTGCGGTAAAGATTTGGGACTGTGAAATGAGAATCATTGGAATTATGTTCAATCGATCTATTTCACAAAGTAAAGATCATAGACAAACTTAGTATGCATACTTGGTGTATGGCATAACTAATGTTTAGACAAACATAGTGTGCATACTTGGTGTATGGCATAACTAGTGTTTAGAAAACATAGTGTACATGCTTGGAGCATGGGAACTATTGTTTTAATTTAAGTATAAAGTTGATAGTTTGAAACAGTATGCAATGAATGATGGGTAATCAATATGGTGATAAATAAAATGTGTTTTATTTATATTCATAAGTTCTGAGACCATATTGGATTCGATTATTCTTGTGTTTCACTTTGCATGTTTTGACTTCCAGAATAACTAGGTCGTTTTTCCTGAATGACTAAGTTATTCAAACCATCCACAGTCGGTCATATGTTGGAAGTAGATATGAAACAAGATTGACATGAAGCTGGTTTGTAGATGTCCAAGGTAGTGGACATAGCAAGAGGTGTTGCAACATTCATGAGTGCTCATAAGTTCTAAGTATTGCATTCAAACCACGCTCATTTGACTCACTTCATGGATTTTATCACGAGTGATCATGAGACGATAATATCTTATATTCTTCAAACCAAGAGATATGAGTTGTTACTATGAGTTGGTTATACATTGATTGCACGAAAACGCATTGGTAACTCGATGTTATAAGACGTGTCTTTGTGTATGATTCAAGTAGTAGAACAAGTCATATGAGTCGAAGTTTATCCATTCCTTTTACCTTCAGGATAAAAACGATATTTGTGGGCTCCTCAATGATTTAGTGATGACACCCCGAAGGGCTTGGCCAAGCCAGGACTTATTTGATTTGTTCAATTAGTCAGTCGTCATAAATCGGAAATTGGGAAACAACAAATGGACAGAGAGAATGATTTTAATCCATGTCTCGGTCCATATGATATCTAGAATGGAGGAATATATGATCCCTTATCTGATGGACGCGTCTGTGATTTGTTCAGAGTTTGACGACATCAGCTTTTGAGAGCTATGATTGCTAGTCTGGTTTTGAAGTCATACGCAATAATAGTTTTACACTTATCCAAGTGGGAGACTGTTGGATTAGTGTCTAATTTCATAACTATATTTGGTATGTACTTGACCCGATTGGCATGGTCCATTTGGGTTGCATGGCATCATGCATTTGGATAGACTAAAATGAGAGAAATAACACATAAGGTTAATTAATCTATTATAAGTTCTAATATATTAATAAGATTATTTAATTAGTATTGATCAAGAATTAATTAAGTGATCAAATGGGGACTAATTAAATATATGGGTTGATTGTGTAAATCATCCATACTTGTATAGTGGGCTAATGCTCCATGGATTATCAAGTTGGGCTCTAAAACCCATAGGATGCTCCATGGTGTTTTTGTACTCATGGATCATGGAAATGAACGGTCACGACAATTAGGGTTTACATGGTGTAACCCTAATTGTGACACACTATATAAGCATCTTATTCTTCCCAAAAATCGGACACTATGAAGGAATGGTGAGGGCTAGCCGATTTCATGAAGTGTCTCATTTCTCTCAACTTATTCTAAGTGTATTTGATGTTGTGTGAACCATTTGAGGTGTCATACTTGGGGAACTAGGCTCTTAAGATCCATGGAATCAAGCTACATCCAAAAGGTATGTATTCTATCTAGTTTTGTTATACTAGTACTTATGATTGTATGCTAGTTAGGGTAATACATTGGAATATTCATATTTGCATGCATAATAGAGAAAAACATAGATCCAAGGTATTTAGGGTTGCATGTACAGTTAGGAGTGTTAGAATGCTCATAACCCAACAGTTTATTGATGATATATTGGTGTATTCCAAGACCAAAGAGCAACATGAGGATCACCTTCGCGATCTTCTGGGGGTTTTGAGACGAGAACGACTCTATGCCATGTTCTTGAAGTGCGAGTTTTGGTTGCAAGAGCTCCAGTTCCTTGGGCACCTCGTTAACCAGGAAGGGATTTTGGTTGATACGGCTAAGATCGAGGTTGTGATGCAATAGGAGGTTCTAAAATCTCCCTCGGATATCAGGAGTTTGTTGGGATTGCAGGGTACTATCGGATATTCATTCAGGATTTCTCCAAGATTACGGTACCCCTCACTCGTCTGACGAGGAAGGGGGTGGATTTCCGATGGGGCCCCGAGCAGCAGTTGACATTTGAGACCCTTCGGTAGAGGCTATGTGAGGCCCCGATTTTGACCCCTCCCCCCCCCCCCCCCCCCCCGGGAGTGAATTGAGCATTTCGTGGTATTATGTGATGCTTCCATCACTGGGGCAGTCCTCATGCAGAGAGGACAGGTGATAGTTTATGCTTCGTGATAGCTGAAGCCGCACGAGACGCGATATCCTACCCATGATCTAGAGTTGGGGTAGTGGTTTTTGCCCTCAAGATTTGGAGACACTATCTTTATGGGGTCCGTTGTGCTATCTACACGGATCACAAGACTATGAGGCATATTATGGATCAGCCAAACCTTAACATGAGGCAGCACAGGTGGATGGACGTAGTCAAGGATTATGACTACGAGATCCTTTAACATCCGGGTAAAGCGAATGTAGTGGCGGATGCTTTGAGCTGCAAGTCGGCTGGGTCTTCAGATAGGGTGTCATGTATAAGGATATCAGTGGATTCCCCGCTTTTGGGATTGATTAGGGAGGCTCAGACCGAGGGTGTTCGGGAAGAGAATTGGAAGAAAGAGAGGATCAGGGGTGAGATTGTCAGATTTGTCTCGAATAGTCGTGGATTGTAGACCCAATTTGGTTGGGTTTGGGTTCCGATGTCTGGTGGGGTCAGATAGATTGTGTTTGAGGATGCTCATAGGTCTCAATTTTCTATTCATCCAGGGGCCACCAAGATGTACCGGGATTTGAGATTGAGCTACTGGTGGCCATGTATGAAGAGAGATAGTCTGGTATGTGGAGAGATGCATTACCTGCAAGACGGTTAAGGCTGAGCATTAGAGGCTGCACGGTAAGCTGCAGCCTCTGGAGGTTCCCATGTGGAAATGGGAGCAGATTTCGATGGATTTTATCACCAAATTGCCGAAGACGGCAACGAGTTTTGATGCTATATGGGTCATCCTGGATGGATTGACCAAGAGTGTCCACTTTCTGGCAATTCGAGAGAGTTCCTTAGCCGAGAAGTTGGCTGATGTATATGTTCGCGAGATTGTTGCTCGTCATGGGGTTCCAGTCTCCATTGTTTTAGACCGTGATGTTCGGTTCACCTCCCGTTTTTGGAAGAAGTTCCATGAGGAACTGGGCACGAGGTTGCACTTCAGCACCGCTTATTATCTGCAGACCGACGGCCAAAGTGAGTGGATGGTACAGACCCTTGAGGATATGTTGCGGGCCTGTATTATCGATTTTGGTGGGAGCTGGGACTCCTATCACTCCAGTATTGGCGCTACGCCCTTCGAGCTCTTGTATGGGCGAAGATGTCGTACCCCGGTTTGTTGGGGCGAGGTTGATCACCGGTTTATGGGACAGAATGAAGTGGTTCTTCAGACCACATAGCTGATTTAGCAGATCATGAGGAGACTACAGATCGCTCAGAGTCGGGAGAAGAGTTGTGCCGGCCAGCGCCGATCCGAGCTGGAGTTTCAGGTCGGCGACATGGTATTACTGAAGGTCTCACCTTGGAAAGGCATGATACGCTTCTGGAAGAATGGGAAGTTGGGCCCCCAGTATATTGGGCCTTTTCGGGTGATTTCCAGGGTTGGCAAGGTTTCTTATAGATTGGATCTTCCTGAGGAGCTCAGTCAGATACACAACACTTTCCATGTTTCGCAGTTGTGAAAGTGCATTTTCGATGAGGAGGCAGTGGTTTCCTTGGATGATATTCAGGTCGATGAGCGCCTGAACTATGTTGAAAGGCCGGTGGCTATCCTAGAAAGTAAGGTGAAGGTTTTGCATAACAAGGA
Source organism: Lactuca sativa (assembly GCF_002870075.4). Taxonomy (NCBI): domain Eukaryota; kingdom Viridiplantae; phylum Streptophyta; class Magnoliopsida; order Asterales; family Asteraceae; genus Lactuca; species Lactuca sativa. The sequence continues at coordinate 194,148,921 of NC_056626.2, forward strand.
AGTACCTTTGCTAAAGATATGGTGGTAGCATCAGAGGGGCTCCGAGTGGACCTGGGAACCAGAGGCTGAGATGTGGGAGCATTATCCGAATTTATTCACTACAACAGACTTCGAGGACGAAGTTTAGTTCAAGTCGGGGAGAATTGTAACATCCCGAAGTTCAGGTACTTCTAAATTCATCACTATAATTCTATTTTATGTCAGATTGGTCCCTAAGTCCAAGAGTTATGCTTTAAAGCCCTAGTGGCAATCTCGTAATTTGGGCAGGAGGAATACACCAAGCGTACATGTGTGTACGCTAAGTATACTAGGGCGCACCCTAGTACGCTGGGCGTACACTTATGTATGTAGGGCGTACTAATGTTAGGAGGAAACCCTAGTTTTTAGGGTTTAAGGGGTATTTAAGAAACATTATGGATCATTTCTCCACACCTTTTCAGCCTCCACCTCCTTTGAGACGTTTTTGCAAACCCTAACCTTTGAGTGTGGTTGGGTGATGGCAAGAAAGTCTTATTGTCTGTGCTTGAGTGATGGCAAGAAACGGTGATGAACCGTGAGATTTTCATCCCAATGGTTGGATGGTATCACGATGTGTCGTGAACCATCGTGGATTTCACTTATGTGAGTGGGGCCGACAGTTATGTAGTGGAGACTCGTGTGTTGGTTTGTTAGTCATGAGGCATAGACGGGTGTTCGAGAAGTATAGTGTTGTCACTGGTGGCTCAGTGACCAGCAGGTTGGGTCAGACATTTGTATGATGTTGACTTGTTGGAAAAGTCATGGTTGTATATTAGCATTTCATTGTTGGGTTTCTTCAAAGTGGATTCATGTTCGTTTTATAAGAAATGTTTCATGTGAGTTAAGTTACCAGCGATGCGGGTAGGGATGAGCATAGACGAGTACCCGCCATAATTATCTAGACCTAAAACTGACGGTTCTTGGAATATTGGAACCGGAACCAAAACCAACTACACCAGTTCTTTGAATTTTGGAACCAGTCCCGGAACCAACGGAATTGGTTCCGATACTGGGTGCCCGGTTGCTAAACTTTTTGAATTTTATTACCATACAACCATTCATACAATATGAAATTTATACAGCTATGTTGCTTCAAATAAAAAAAGAGACATACAATTATATAAAAAAAATATTTCAACCCACTACACTTTATATATAGTAAATAGTTTACCGATATATATATATATATATATATATATATATATATATATATATATATATATATATATATATATATATATATATATATATATATATATATATATATATATATAGAGGGTGAGGTTCAATAGAGAACCATAATTAACCAAGGAATCAAGGAACCAAACTTTTTTTCAACTTTTAGAACTTATTTTTTATCAAAAAAAAAACTAAAAATACATAAATTCATAACTTTTTATCCTTTTTCCAATGATATAAAATTCGATTTTTTATTTATGTATTTTTTTACGTCAAATTCACAATGTGAATCTTTGAAAAATCACAACGTGAATCCGGATTCACACGGTGAATCCGAAAAATATTTTTCACATTCACAATGTTAATATATGAATTTAGATATTTTTAGATTTTTTTTCGATAAAAAATAAGTTCTAAAAATTAAAAAATAAGATTTGGTTCCTTGAAGAACCAATAATTATGGTTCTCTATTGAACTTTTCCATATATATATATATATATATATATATATATATATATATATATATATATATATATATATATATATATATATATATTAGTCACTTATTTTATATAGGAGAACTTATGTATAAGAAACCATAAGGGTGTCAATGTGGGATGAGTTTTCTCCAACAAGTAAACTTCCAATCTTCTCTTTTGTATTCCTTTGTTGTAGGAATGTTTAAAGATATAAGATACATTTTAATAAATGTTTTCTTGATCTTAATTGTAAACTACGTTTGAAAGATATAGCTTTGGTGAGTCGTTATCGACAATAACAACATATCTAATGAATATAATATTTCCAAATTGCTTATTTCATGTTTTTTTTTTTTTTTTTTTTTTTTTTTTTTTTTTTTTTTTGACTTGGGTGTGATATCCTCTGAAATCTTAGTTCATGTAACCAATACTGTCGTTTCAAAAATTTAGCATTTGGAAGGAAAATTGTTATTAACAGAGTTTATGTAGACACATTAGAATAAAATAAACCTAATACAAAATACGCATCAGATAAAATAAACTTTAATACCAAATACCAAAAATGTTTAAGTTAGTTTACTACATCAAAAACTAAAGAGTATTATATATATATATATATATATATATATATATATATATATATATATATATATATATATATATATATATATATATATAATAATAATAATAATAATAATAATAATAAACCATATTCGGTCATAAAGGCGGTTCCAACGGATACCCAACAGGTAACGGTTCCGAAAAAATGAGAACTGGAATCGGAACCCGGTCCTTGGCGGTTCCTATTTTTAAGATCCGTGACCAGTGACCTCGGTTCCGGTTCCGAGGTGGTTTCAGCTCCAAAAGCGGGTACCCACTATCCGTGCTCACCCCTAGATGCGGGTGGTTATAAGTCACTTGGATGTCTTGGCCGATGGTTGTGCACATGAGTTGTTTTGGGCGCTTGAATGCCATGCGAGATTTTGTATTGACCAAGGTTACGCTCGTAGGAGCAGTTGGTTAGTTTTGACTTATCTAGAAGTCAAGTGTGTAATTATGGTCTTTTGGTCTTGATTTCTTAACTTGGGATAGGCTTATCAAACCTGTTGTTGTTTGCTTAGTTATTTCCATGTTTAGAAGAAGTACTTTTAGAACCGAGTGGATGTGTGGGCTAGCTTAACACTTGCTTAGTTATATTTTACCCTTACAACTGCATGCCAGATTGTCAGCCTCAACAGTTGGTAGTGGATTCTATTTTAGTTAGCAGTGGGATGACGTAATGTCGAGGAGGTCTTAGTTGGATCATATTTATGAGTTTTTGGTTGGCATGGTTGATGTATGAGGATGACCTTGCATTACTGAAAGACATATATGACCTTGGAGTTTTCAAGTTATGAACAAGGGAGTCAGCTCTTTTTGATATCGATTAGTCGTCATGTGTTGAAATTCGTTCTTCATCAAGTCGCGTATTTATCGCTAATAATCGAATCAACCTTTGGGTTTCAAGGAAGTGTCTGTATAGAGCATTGTTTTAGTGCTGTAGCGGATGTGGATTTGACTTTTAGGAATTCCGATCGGGTTTCGCATGTGCATCGGGTTTTGGAAATCTATGCGTTGTAGCTACGGATTCTGGCATTTAAAATGGCATCGGCTTGTGTAAGCAAGGAGTGGACTCATAAACAAAAACTACAAGGGCTTTGGAGGGTGTTGCAAGAGTAAGTTGAAGGAAATATATCGAGAACAAAATATAATTTAAGTAGGGAGAGTTGTAACACTCGTTTTGTAGGATGCATCAGTAGTGATCTCAAGGAGTCAAGGTTTGGTTTTTAAGGATAATTATTTTCCATGACGTGGTGTATGGATATGCACGACGTGGCAAGGTTTCTTCTGATTGCGCCTTTCCAGTAAGCACCACAACATGGCATGTAGTGTTCCACGACATGGTGGTTGTGGTAGCCGAAGCCCATGATCTTTTAGGTTTCTTCCCTATTTAAAGTCTCTAACTTCAAGGTTAGGGCATCCTCTTCAGCCTTCATCCTTCCTAAATGAAACCATAGCCTCCCTTGTAACACCCGGATTCCCAGGTATATTATTTTATTCCTTTATTTTTGAAGGTTGGGAGGGGACTCGGCGAGTTGGTGCTTAGACTCGCTGAGTATGGTCGCGGATTCTTATCTGGGTTCACAGCTGGACTCGGCGAGTTCATGAGTGGACTCGGTGAGTCCATGCTGTTTAATGAAACCCTAATTTCCTGGGTTTGGGACCTATTTAAAGGCCCTTAGGGCCGTCATTTGTGGCTACCAAACCCCAGAGAGAAACCCTAAGAGATCTAGAGCGTTTGTGAGGAAGGAGAGGCCACTTTTGATCATTTTGTTGGTGTGATTGCAAGAAGGAGGTGACCAAGGCAAGAGGAGGCTGAAGGAGGAGCGATTCTGGTGATTTCAGAGTTCAGAGACTTCATCTTGAGGTATTTATTCGGACCTTCTTCAGATTTGTTGTTGACTCTTAGAGTTAGGGTTTTCTAACCCCCTTAGAGAATGGATATGTGGAGCAATTGGTCCCTTCTCGAGTTTATGCTTTGGATCTGGACTCAAAGAGGTCCAGAGACCTTAACCCTTGGAGCTTTATGGGTTATTTTGGGAGCCATGAACTTAGGAGGTTATTTTTGGGGCTAAATCACCCAAGTGAGACCGTCTAGATGCTATATGAGTGTCAAGGTCTGAACTTTACGTGATTATCATGCTTGGGAAGGTCAGATCTATGGATTTAAGGAACAGATCTGACCTCAGGAGGTCAATGGAGTTTGTGCATGGCATGAACTCGCCAAGTCCAAAGATCAGACTCGGCGGGTAGGGTTAGGGTTTCCCGTAAATCACTCAGTGAGTCAGAGGGGGATTAGAGGACTGGAGTTCAAGGCGGAACTCGCCGAGTTGTTCTTGAGACTCGGCGAGTTGAGTCGGGGTGGCCCCGCGATTCATGCCAGGTGTGACTCGTCGAGCAAGGGGAGGAACTCGACGTGCCAAGCGGGACTAAAGAATTAGTGGACACGTGTAGACTCGCCGAGTCGCCCAAGTTCACTCGACGAGTCGAGTCAAAGTTTGACCATTGACTTTTGTTGACTTTTAGGGTTTGGTCAACAATGTGGCCTTTAAGCCAAAAGAGGGGTAAAATGGTCGTTTACTCTTCTGAGGGTGCTAAGAGAGGGTTGAGTATAGTTATATTTATGAGAGTATTTACTTTATGTGATTAGGCGGAGGCTATATCATATTCAGAGATTTACCGAGACATCTGAGGCGAGTCTTCTCACTATACTTTATCTAGTGTGGTAACGGAATTATGTGACAGAGTATTTTAGAGTTATATGCCAGTGTATTTGCATGTTATTATGTGTTGTGATTTATTGTGATATGTGATATGCATGATTCAGAGTTACAGAGTTAGGACCAGTGGGTTCACAGAGTTATGGGACCAAGAGGGTCCCACAGAGATATTCGACTAGAGGGTCAACAGAGTTACAGCCTTGAGTGGCTGATATGTGTTTATGTGGTATTTTGGGGAACTCACTAAGCATTTATGCTTACAGTGTTTTGTGTTATGTGTCTCAAGTACCAGCGATGATCGCGGGAAGGCACCGGCATGATCTGTACACACACCCACACCCGTGGAATTTATTATGATTTGATCTTGGGATTTGTAATGAGATAATGCTGATACAATGTTTTCTTGAAAATGATTATGAATGAGTTGGTTTTAAAAAATGAAAAATTGTCTTAATTTTTACGGTGTTACATCCCCTTTCACCACTTTGAGCCTTCCCTCTCCTCTTTCATCCATTTGTGAGCTTTTGGTGTTGTTTTTGATGCCTTGGAGAAGAAGAAGGTGTTCTTGGTACATGGATTCAACAAACAAGTTCCCTCACCACCTTGGAGCACATATTCTAGACCATTGTAAGTCCTCAAGTTCTAATCTTTTTGTGTCATGAATCTAGAGCTAGGCTTTTATGCTTTGTTTCTCATGTTTGGGGTAGTATGAGTAATTGGATTCCATAAAGTTGGTTTATGTATCCTTGGGGTCTTTTTGAGGTTTGGTGTGGTAGATGTGAAGTTTGGATGAGTTTTGGTTCCTAATATAAGGCTTTGACTTTATTTTCATCATTTTGCCCTAACCAAGTCAAGACATGCATTGGACATGCATGTCCATAAAGTAAAAGTTTTTATGAAGATTATGAACATTTGGAAGTGTTTTGGAAGAGATGAGTGTGTGGCTTAATGGATTAAGGGCTTTATCTATTAAGTGGTTTTTGGACAGTTCCTACGACGTGGCAACCTGCTTACCACGACATTGTGAGTGGATTCTTCGCGACTGTTTGTTGAGGGATTTCCACGTCGTGGCAGGTGCATGGGCATGACGTGGTGATTGTTGTGTTTGACTTTTGGCTGTTAACTTTGACCGTTGACTGTTGACCTTTTGACTAGTTTGACTATTGGTCAAACTTTAAGAGGTGTTAAGCTATAGTCCGAGTTTTAGCTTGTGATTGGGTTAGGAAGTTCGTGTAGCTGATTCTTTGGGAGTTTGAATATTGGATTTCAACTCTTCATTCAGGTCAGTCTTCTCATTGTATTACCTATGTCATGGTGGTGTGCATGATAGACTAGCTGAGTCTTATATGCTTATTGTTGTTATATATGTATATAAGTTGCTAATAACTCTAGGACTGCTGATAGTCTATTGGGTTGTTGATAACCCACGAGGTTGCTGATTACCCATAGGGCTGTTGTGAGCCCATAAGACTATTGATAGTCCCAAGGTTGCTAATAATAAATAAAAGGTGATTATTATATTTTAAAATTGAAAATTTTATTCTGGAATTTAGGATGTTACAATATTTACCCCTTTAGGTGTTCTCCTCATATGACCTCCAAACTCTACGAAACTTTCCAAATAACCATAATAAATACAATTTTGTATACCATTTCAATATCAAAAAATATCTCTAGTTTGTCTGTGGACATAGCTTGATCAAATCGATCAAGTGAACCATGTTAGCCCTCATTGTCTGTGTGTTTTTTTAATCTTCAATAACATAATCATATATATCATTTTCTTTGTATTTTTCAAGTTTGTATCTTAATTTCTGATAGTGTAGTCCTACGATGTCGACGATGGTGGAAGTGAGAGGCGCTGGATTTGGTCGGAGGTAGGAGGAGACCAGAGGATGATCCAGTGAAAGGTGGGTGTGTTTTTTCCGAGGCGTGCGTAGGAGGGAAAAAGAGGGAAATGTTAGTCTTTTTTTATTTAGATACACATTCATTTATGAAACTCTAAGAGGTCTTTAAAAGATTAAGAGGCTTTTATTTATATGTAACCAAACACACTGAATCTGAAAGTTTAAGAGGCTGCCTCTTAATTGCCTCCTAATTTTACAATTAAGAGGCTGCCTCAAGAGCCCCTTAAGTGATTTCAGATCCTGATTTCAAGCTATATTCTATTAGAAGTGCCGAACAATTCATGTATGTCAAACATTTAAATGTTATTTTTTAGCACATGTTATGCGGGAATGTATGGCCTTTGGGTATAATAGTAGTTTTTGTATTGAAGATTTTATCGAAATATTAACATTATGTTGTGTTTGACCAAACTAATTTGAAGACTATAGTTTTAATTTGTATATGAATATTCAACAAAGTAATTTTATGTTTTTAAAACATGTAAAACTACATAAAATGACATCTTTGTAAAATATAAATTTGAAACATAATTTTAAAAAGGAAATTAAGGAGTTGTTTGTTTTTTTCCAGCGAAAATTCATGAAGTCTGCAGACCACCTCTGCAAACCTTTGTAGCAAAAGAGGTGGACCAAATGACTGCAGTCTATAATAAGAAGCGTGTTTGTTTTTTAACATATGCAGACTGCTGCAGTTAACTGAAATTTTAATAAACTAATTTACAAACTGAAAAAAGTTTTTCAATACCGGATTTTTAATAATTCTAGTCATAACATTGAAATAAAATTCATACAACAAAGTATATATTAATGGGCTACTGGACCGATCTACTTTTCAAGAATTTGATTAATTTCATAAATAGGTTGAAAAGGTTCTTATTCACAAAAACGATACCTAAAACATTTGATTACATGAACAATATGATAGGAACTCCTAAACACAACAATGGAATCTTTCAAAGCTAAAACCTTTACTCCTATTCTTCTTGTTCTTGTTCTTTTTCCATGTGTTATTTGTTCATGGGTTTCTCCTGTGGGCTTCCATTGGTTTCTTGATTCTTGTTGGAATCTTGGCCATAAGATTATCAAGCACCATAAGATTGTCAAACATAGAGGAAAATGAAAAAGGCTCTAAATCATGTTATGTATACATGCTGTCAGCAACAATTACATAATAAATTAGAAAATAAAAACAAATTCGATTATTGCAACAACCACATAGAAATCAGAAAAAAAAAAAAAACATACTTTTCAATACAACCTAGGTAGCCTTTAGATTATACACGAAATTCACATACATACCCAACTGCAATTTTAACAAAATAGGAAAAAAAAAATACAACATCGATTTCATGTTCTGATTAGTATCCACATCCCACCACAACACAACTCAAATGATAGTTCGTGAACAATCAATTTCAGGAAAAGATTAATCAGAATCTAGCAATCGATTAATCAGAATCAACAGAGATTAATAAGGAAAATTGATTTTAGAAGGATACAATCAATTTTAAAAGCTGATTCTAGGAAAGGAAACATACTTGTTCATGAGGATGGCGACAACAAAGGGAGGCTGAGACGGCGACGACGAAGGCTGGTCTGCTTACCGACAGTGTTGTGTCGATGTGAGGTAGCGAATCGAAGGTTGAATGGAGAAGGAAGCTGCAAATTGAAGGTTGAATGGAGAAGGTAGGTGCGACGGATTCGATGAGGGGAAACAAGAAAGCAGGGTTTTGTTTTGTTTTGTTTTTTTTTTTTTTTTTTATGTTGGGCCTGTTTTTTTAGGTTTTAGGTCAGAAGTGGTTTAAAGAGACAAAAACAAGTGCATAACACACACACATGTTTTTTTATGTTGAAGACTTTTAAAAAACAAACTGCTGCGAGACGAAAAATGTTGTGTGTGTGCTGCAACGCATAACAATAAATGGTTAGAAGATATTTTTTTACAAAAACAAACAACACCTAAGTTAATTTGCAAAAATATAATTTTGTTTTGTTAAATGCTACTCGAAGTGGATTTAGAATTTCAAGTTTTTTGTTTAAATTAAAAACTATAAGCTCCTATCGTCAAACAATTTCTTTTGAAAATTTTCTTAGAAGCTAAAAACTAAAAACTCTTAAAAAAATGTTTAACTATGACTAAACAAGATTGATATTATAACTATTCCTAAACAATGTATATAATATTTATTTTAAAATGATTTTTAACTTTTTATGTTCAAATTTCAAGGGATAAATGCAACTATATTCTTACATTTATTTTATTATTTCTGTTAGAGATTAGAATATTCTATTTACTTTATAATTCAGGAAAATATATTAATACTGGCCAAACATTTATCCACAGTAAGCAAAAAATAAGTAAATTTATTAATTAAAATTAAAATTACTAAATCTAAAAAAGTTATTCTTATTACCAAAATAAAGATTATAGACAATTAAAAATTTTTATAATCAACAAATCAAGCTTGTAAAATAATTCAATAAAAAATATAGAACTTTCTTTTATGACAGAGGCGTTATACGATACTATAAATTACAAAAATATAAAATAGAAACATGGTTAATATAATAAAATGAATAGAATAATTTTGTAAATTCTATTATTATAATTATTAATAAATATAATAGAACAATATATTTGACTTTAAGCTAAAAGAAAACTTCCTTTTCCTTCCCTTACCCCGCGTCTTTCCTTCGGTCTCATTTTCCATATGCCGTGAAATGCCCGGCTCTTCAAATCTTGATTTTCCGGCGATCATAACTATATTTCCCAACCACCACCACCACCACGACGGTTGCCATTAAAACCTACCACCACCATGGGCAACTGCACCACCTGTCTAAGACCCGATAATCCGAAACCCCAACACTACCAGCCACCTCCGACTCCACCGGGCAAGAAAAAGAACTTCAAACAAAGACCCAATCCATACGCCGAATCTCCGGTACCGATCCGGGTTTTGAATGACTTCGGACAACTCGCCCACCACCGGACCCGAATTTCCGACAAGTACATACTTGGCCGGGAGCTGGGTCGGGGAGAGTTTGGAGTCACGTACCTCTGCACCGATAGAGAAACAAAACAAGCTTTCGCGTGTAAATCAATCTCCAAGAAAAAACTCCGAACCGCCGTCGACGTGGAGGACGTCCGGCGAGAGGTTGCGATTATGTCAACCTTGCCGGAGCACCCAAATATAGTGAAGCTTCGTGCTACATATGAGGATCATGAAGCTGTTCATTTGGTGATGGAGCTGTGCGAGGGTGGAGAGCTGTTTGACAGAATCGTTGCTAGAGGGCATTATAGCGAACGTGCGGCGGCCGGAATCGCGAAGACGGTGGCGGAGGTGGTGAAGATGTGCCATGAACATGGGGTAATTCATCGAGACTTGAAGCCGGAGAACTTTTTGTTTGCTAATAAGAAAGAAAATTCTCCTTTAAAAGCCATCGATTTCGGACTTTCTGTATTCTTCAAGCCAGGTATTTCATATTTGTTCTTAATTACAGTTCCTTTAACTACTTCAATAATCCCAATTTATTTTTTCTGGGTTAGTGTCGAATTATATCAAATCGCATCTTAAGAACCTAAAGTTTCAATCTTTATCAATTGGGTGTTCAAATCTTCAGATCTAACTCCGAGATCTTGATCTCTCCTTAATTCTTTGATTTGATTATATTTATTCCAAAATTCCCAAATCAGAGCCCTAAAAGTTTGATGTGATCAAGTATTTTCGAAAAGGATCTGAATGATGATGGATTAGGTGGTTTTGATTGGTTAGATTCCATTTCGATGTCGTTTTCATATAAAATTAGTCAAAGTAAGAAGACGTAATTTGGGGCAAGACCAAGTCACTGACAAGCTGCTACTTTTTGACCAACAAGTCATGGGTTCGATCCATGGTGCACCCGGATTTTCTGAATCAAAACTTGTGATGAAGACATAGCTTTGGAATATTCTATGGCTTCAGAGTTGACTATTTGACTTTTTGTATACTTCCTTTATTTTCAGGTCAGAAATTTTCAGAAATTGTGGGGAGTCCATACTACATGGCGCCTGAAGTTCTAAGGCGAAATTATGGACCAGAGGTTGATATATGGAGTGCTGGGGTTATTCTTTATATATTGTTATGTGGGGTCCCTCCCTTTTGGGCAGGTATTAATAATACTAAGAACACAAAAATAAGATTCAATTTTGTGATTTGCTAATTTTTGTTGATCGTTTTTCGTTTGATTTTAGAAACGGAACAAGGTGTCGCGTTGTCAATTCTACGAGGTGTTATTGATTTCAAGAGGGAACCGTGGCCTCAAATTTCTGAAAATGCTAAAAGTCTTGTTAAGCAGATGTTAGAACCGGATCCCAAGAAACGGTTAACTTCCCAACAAGTTTTAGGTAAGTTTGTAATGTTTGTTCGTTTGACCGTTTGACCATCAAATTCAAGGTTAACATAACTTTATCTGATGTTTTCTCCTTTCTTGTAGAACATCCATGGATCGTGAACGAGAAGAAAGCTTCAAATGTTCCATTGGGAGATATTGTGAGGACGAGGCTCAAGCAATTCTCCGTGATGAATCGGTTCAAAAAGAAAGCATTGAGGGTAAGCGCACATTGTTCTTGAAGGTTATTTAATGTCAAGGTCCCACATCAGCTAGACTCAGTCTCATCTGTCTCTATATATGTTGGAGAGAGGATCTAAGACTCACAGAGTCGAGTCTAATCTCATCCACATCAGCTAGACACAGTCTCATCTGTCTTTATATATGTTGGAGAGAGGATCTAAGACTCACAGAGTTGAGTCTAATCTCATCCACATCAGCTAGACACAATCTCATTTATCTTTATATATATGTTGGAGAGAGAATCTAAGACTCACAGAGTCAAGTCTAATCTCATCCACATCAGCTAGACACAGTCACATCTGTCTTTATGTGTGACATCTTGTTTTGTTCATTGGATGGTGTAGGTGATTGCAGAACATTTGTCAATCGAAGAAGTCGAAGTTATTAAAGACATGTTTACATTAATGGACTCGGATGGTGATGGTAAAGTTACATTTGATGAACTCCGGGCCGGATTAAAGAAAGTTGGATCCCAATTGGCTGAACCTGAGATCAAATTGCTCATGGACGTGGTATATATTCTTTACCGAATTTGTATATATACGAATAATGTAGTGGAATATTAAGATTTGGTGCTAAAATGTATCTCGTTTTTTCATTTGTAAGGCTGATGTTGATGGCAATGGAGTACTTGAATATGGAGAGTTTGTAGCAGTGACAATTCACTTGCAAAAGATGGAGAATGATGAGCATTTTCGTAGAGCGTTTATGTTTTTTGATAAAGATGGAAGTGGTTTTATCGAGCTTAATGAGCTAGAACAAGTGTTGGCAGATGAGTCGGGTCAAGCAGACATGGACGTACTTAATGAGATCATGAAAGAAGTTGATACGGATAAGGTATGTGTGATAACTTGTCCTACATGGATAGAAAATGTGAATTGTGATGGATTTAAGTTGATGTAGAAATTTTTGGGCTAGTATACTACTTGCATGATTGATTTATAAAAAGTGGAGGAATCCAACATAGTTAGAATTTGAGATTCCATCGCATGGCGTGTTTGGTTGCCAAATGGACGGAATTCGGTTCCCTAGGATTCTTTCAAAGTGATCAATTTTGTTATATTGGTAACCGAAGACGCCATGGAATGGAGTTCGAGATTCCAATTCCTTTAGAATTCACCAACCAAACATGTTCTTAGATTCCAATTCTTTTGATAGATTCCATTCATTCGAAACATTCCACGCAACCAAACACTCCGTAATCTAACATTTTTTTTTTGACTTCTAACGGTTGGTCAAACGTGGTTCTTAGGATGGTCAAATTAGTTACGATGAATTCGTGGCAATGATGAAAGCGGGAACAGATTGGAGGAAGGCATCACGACAATACTCGAGAGAGAGATTCAAGAGCATAAGTGTTAACTTGATGAAGGATGGATCATTGAGACTTGAGGATGGGTTGACCGGTCAATCCGTTATAGTTTGAGTTCATGAAGTCCATACTCCATAATATTCTTTCATTTTGTTTCTGTGGATTGAAAGGGGTTTGCTTATCGGGATTTAGAGGAGTTATTTGCTAAAGGATTGTGGATTCGGCTTTTGTTTTAAGTTGTATATATTTATATATCCCCGTTGTATATTGTAACCAGTGCTTTTGTGTTTTTTCATGGCCAATAGCTTTTTATCTCTGAAGTTTTAACTTTGTTGTGTTTTCAACTTTTTGGCTTTTGTCACAATTGTGTTGATAATGTGAAGTGAAAGGAATTTGTTTGTTTGAATGTTACACTTTGTCTCTAAATGTGAATTGTTGTTTATAGCTTGGTCAAGTAATTATAAAAGTTTTCTGTCTGCTTTTTAGAATGTAACGTATTTTCAATTGTTTGTTTGCGAGCCTTTTGTTATGAAAATTTTCATGTGATAGTCATAGTGATACAAAATTACAAATCCTTGCTAGTGGTTATGGATGGGCTTATGGGTCAGATTTGACTAGCATAGGCCCACCTTCCCTAAGTTGGTTTATTTTACAGTTTGTTATTCAATATTTCAAATAGGGAAGTACCCATGCTTTGGATGGGTCAAGAAGGGTTTTGTTTTATTTTTCAATAGGTCAACATAATGCATTTATATGTAAAACTTGATTACTCTTAAGAGTAGATATTACAAAAATAGGAAAACAACCCTTTTAATGGTCATTTAAACAATTTTGAAGAATAAATTCCAAAACAAATGAAACTATGATGAGTTTTGTTTTGTGCTCTATCTTTTTGTCATGAAGTAAATATAATCGTCCATCCCAGAATCCCATCAATGTTGTTTTCACATAAAAAAGAAGCTTCCCAACAACCGGTCATTTCTGTAAATACAAAATTTCACAAAGCCAAAACAACAAATTAAGATTCAATTGAGGTTATAATGTGATAATTAAATATCTAAATTCTAAATATTTAAAAAAAAAAAGATAGGTTACTAATGTATCCAACATAAATTTGAAAATTTCATTATTATGGATCAATTTCTTGTTTATGGGATACTTATCTGTAGTGCCACCAGCACTAACGGTGAAATTGTTGACAACTGTCCATGCAAACTATTTATGGGAATTAGGATTTGGCATAGGAGGCAAAATATTCCTCTTCATTTCATCATTATACTAAGCGCAAATATTAAATTCTCTTTATCGTCTCATCATCTAACATGTATAAAAACATATCAATATTTACCTAATGATCATTTAGTAATTTCTATAGTTATTTAGATAATATTTTACAATTTATTTATTTAAGTGATGCTATTATCTCTTTTCAATAATTAGCAATTGCTTCAATTAAGTACCGTATTATTTCCTAGTTGAGTAGTTCGCTATGAGTAGGGTCGTACAATTGGGGGAGCGGGAGATGGTTGTTGCATGTGAATACTTTCAAGTGCTTTGGATTGTTGTTGACATCATTTGGGCTCTGTGTGGTATCTTGAGTTTAGTTTGGATGCGGTGGTTATACAAAGGGGTTGGAAGGTTCATATGGGTTGTGTTAGTGCAGTTAGTATTTTAATTGAGTCGGATTTCGATATCGAAATCTAATTTAAGTGGGGGAGAGTTGTAACACCTACTTTTGAATGCTTCTTTTATCAGGATAACGGGTCGTAATTGGATTGTGTAAAGGTCTTGGACTTCAAGGGACTAGAGCTTAGACTCTATCGGATGATGATAATTCTTTGTTAAGTGTTTAAAACTCTCGAATTACATTTTAGAGAAAAGTGTAATATGGGAAAAGTTATATATTGGGATTCTAGCATGGATTACGATTTTACTGACACGTGTTAAGCCAAAGGTAACTAGATAGGACTATTAGGCTCGTCGATACCTTTTGTGCATATAAAGAATGCCAAAAACTAAGTTGAAACAAAGAAGTTATGGTTATTTGAAGTTGAAGTGGAAATTGGGGGTTTTGTCCTACGCAAGGCATAGGAAAGTTATGCATGGTGTAGCCTCTACATATGGCGTAACTAAAAGTTATGTAGGGCATAAATGTTGAATTGTTGGATGTGGGTTTAATGAACTATGCATGGTGTAATTTATGGTACGTAGGGCATAATCACCGCAAAGTAAAACCCCAATTCTTTTGTTTTGAGCCCTATTTAAGGGCTATAATTTATAGGAAGCCCTTTCATAACCAAACCCCATCACCTAAGATCATTTCTTTAGAAACCTTAGCCTCCTCTTACTTGTTTTTGACCCTTGACATCATTTGTGAGCTTATTAATTGGAAGGTTGAATCTTGAAGACCAAGGTGGTGGCAAAGTGTATAGAAGAAGGATTCAAGTATAGATCCAACAAGGTTACATCATTCCTAAACCATTATGAGTAAAAAAGCTTCTAACTTGCTCATTGGTTTCATCGATCAAGTTATTTTTCATAATTGCCACTTTTTGGTCCCTTGAACTTGTGTTTTGGGAGTTGGAAAAACTCCAAAACCTTTTGAGCTATATGGAATACTCTTGGGATTTATTGGACTTGGAAAGTTGGGTTCTGGTTCTTGTTCATTAAGCCATGCAAGTCGTGTTAGCATTTTTGGTCATTTTAGTGCATAAAGTTTAGATCTTAAAAGTTTGTGGCCTTGTTATGGATAAAGTTGGAAACTTTATCCATCTAAATATAATATCGATTTAGATCTAAAGGCTGGAGACTTGGAGTTAATGAATTAAGTTGGGAATGAAGCATTTTTGGTCCTGTTGAGACTTAAAGACTAGATCTTGGTTGTTTGGACCATCCTAATGGATAAAGTTGAAAATATTATCCATTATAGAGTTATTAGGAACCTAATATTTGGATGGTTAACTTTTTGTATTAAGCACTTAATGGGAAAAGTTGGAAAACATCTTATTACATGGGCTGTAATTTTTGCTACGCAACGCATAGCCGCATTTCCGCTCGTAATTGCCATCTTGGGCTCTACGCTAGCCGTAGAGCCGGTACGCTGGGGTACTCGGGCTGGATGTTGACTTTTGACTTTGACCAAGTTTGACCTTAGGTCATTTGGGGTATTTTGAGTAGTAGATTGAGGGTTGGTCCATGTTTGTTGTATAGGGCTCAAACCATTAAGTTTGAACCTTTGGAGTCCCTAATAGCTTTCTGGAAAGTTGGGGTTGAAGACTTAATGGTTAAGGGCTCAAAACATTAAGTGGTTGCCTCAGACTACGGTCACGCCGTGACATAGAGGATGTTACCACGTAACAATGGAGGGTTCCATGACTATTTTGTCCTATTGTGCTCATGATGTGACCAGAGAAGGTTCATATCGTGATGCTTATTAAATGGGTTGTCCATGACCGAGTTGGCTGAGTTGGATCGAGACAAGTTAGAATCGGGTTGAGTGTGTTCTGATGACGTGACCAAGGGCTGGTCACGTCGTGAGGCTCATTGGTTGATATTATTGGTTATTGACTTTGACTTTGACCGTTAACTTTTGGTCAATATTGCTTGTTCTAGTGTGTAGACTAAGTTTGATCTTATATATTTTTTATTAGAGTGTTGTAACATATTTTACGGGGTTTTGAGTTGTGGTTTAGCTGATTATGTGAGACATGTGAGGTTTTGCACTATACTGTGTAGCATGCTAGTTGTCTTTGTGACTCTCCCATGTGTATATTGGGATGGGCCCTTTGATGTATTGGGTTGGGCAATTTGCATGTTGGGCTTGGCCGGGGATATTTAGGGCTAGGCCCATTTGTATGTCAGGCTAGACCCTTTGTAAGGTATGTGGTATTTTGAGGGACTCACTAAGCTTTATGCTTACGGTTTGTGGTTTAAACATTTTTTAGGTACTTCCAGTTCCAAAGGGATAAGCCCGACTTGAGTGCATAACATCCCCTGATCGCTTTTCCACACCGATTTTTATTATATTACTCAGATGTTTGAAAAATACATTTTAATCTAATTGGTTTTTAAACAAATGGTTGTACGATTTTGATGTTTTAAAAATAAAAATTTTATTACTATTTTTTGGACGTTACAAGTTGGTATCAGAGCCTTAGTTTGAGGGATTTGGGCACATTTTTTGTTATGTATGAACTCTAAGTGAGGATCAATAAAATATTTTAAAGAAAATTATTTTTTTTTTCTAAAAATGTTTTTTTATAAACAAAGGGGTGTGATGCATGCAAGTAGTCGAGCTCAAGTAAGTGATTTTTCCAAAATACCGTCGCATGAATTTTATGTTTTAGTATGCTGTTATATGAATTGCATCCTAGTATACGACTAACGATCTACTCAAGGATGCATGAAATAATCCTTATTAGGAGAGATGCCTTTATATGCATGTTATGTGGTTAGGTGCTTTAGAGTTTATGCTGATACTGGAAATTATTTGATGAATACACTAAGGTGGTACATAGTTAAGACTAAATGACCTTAGAATGTTTGATTCAATCGTATTGATTGTTTTTGTTTGATAAAGGCTTTATGGTAGAGAAATTTATTCGAACGTCTATCTTATTGAAATTATGTACGATCTGCATTCATTAGGTGATTGTAGGTGTCATCAGCAACCCGTTCGGCACGCATGGAGAGTGGAATCCTAGGAGAGACTAGGAAGTATCTTTAGTATGTTGTGTGCATTGTCTAGCGAAGTAGCCCGTGTGAGGTAGTCATAGGGGAGTGGCTTAGGAAATTTTGGATGATTATTAAGGAAAGCACAAATATGTATGGAAGGTAGTATGGTCTCATACTACTGAAAGCAAAGGATCCGTACTCGAATGAATGAAAATCACGAAGATTTTAAGAAGCTTGTAGTGTGAGGAGTTCATGAGAATGTTTTAACCCTTCTGTTGCTTTTTTAGAATGGTGATGGCGAATCATCATGAAGGTGGTTCTGGTTCTGGGTCTGATTCAAGCTCTGATACTAGACATAGTGATGATGAGCTTCATATGTTTATCATGTCAGTGATTTTTGTAACGCCGTAAAATTTCAAACAAATTTTCACATTTTGAAAATGATTCGATTCACAATATTATAAAACACATTGTTCTTAAATTCCACATAAATCAAATCCCAAGATCATAACATATCAATAAAACTCCGCTCGCGTGTGTGTACTGATCATGCCGACGCCTTCCCGCGATCCTCACTAGTACCTGAAACACATAACACCAAACACTGTAAGCACGAAGCTTAGTGAATTCCCCTACCACACATAACACTTAAATAGCCACTCGAGGCTATAACTCTGCGGGCCCTTGGGTCCTAACTCTGTGGACCCTCTGGTCCTAGCTCTGTGAACCTTCCGGTTCTAACTCTGACATAATCTGATATACACACGGTATAAATCACATAGAAATAATGCAGTGCAACACATCACATAAATAGCATACAATAACTCTGTCACATACTCTAAGTACCACTCAAGGTAAAGTATAGTGAGAAGACTCACCTCGGATGTCTCGGTAATATCTCGCTCACGTAACACTGATCTAGCCTCTACCTAAACACATAAACGATCATCTCAATGAATAACAGCATCTCTAGGCTAGACTAAATCCTCACTCATCCTCTAAGAAGGCTAAAAGACCATTTTACCCTTCAAACAGTTCACAAGGCCAATTGTTGACTATACCCTAAAAGTCAACAAAAGTCAATGGTCAACCCTTTGACCAGACTCGCCGAGTGCACAATTGTGACTCGGCGAGTTCAGTCATGAACTCAAGTCCTCAAAATCCCCAATGACTCAGGATTCATGGGGGAAAACTATCCTACTCGCCGAGTCTGTTCTTGGACTCGGCGAGTTCATGCCATGCTCAAACTCAAATAACCTCCTAAGGTCAGATCCGTTCCTCTAACCTATAGATCTGGCCTCCTTAAACAATATAAACACGTAAAGTCTGGATCTTGATGCACATGCAAAGACCTAATGGCTCTATTTGAAGAAATGGCCTCAAAATGCCACCCCAAGCTCATAACTCCCAATGACACCCATAAAGATCAAGGAGTTAAGGTCTCTGGACCTCTTTGGATCCAGATCCAAAGTCTCAACACAAGAAGGGACCAATTGCTCCACAATCCATACTCTAAAGGGGCTAGAAACCCTAACTCTCAAAGATTAACACCAAAACTGAAGAAGGATCGTATATATACCTCAATATGAAGTCCCTATACTCTAAAATGCATAGAATAGCACCCTCTTCAGTTCCCTCTTGCCTTGGCCACCTTCTTCTTGCAAAAACACCCACACAAGGATCAAAAATGGCCCCTTCTTCCTCACAAATGCTCTAGATCTCTTAGGGTTTCACTTAGGGGTCTGGTAGCCGCAAATGGTGGCTATAAGCCCCAATAGGTCCCAAACCCCAGGAATTAGGGTTTCATTAAACAGCACGGACTCGCCGAGTCCACTAGTCGACTCGCCAAGTCCGGTCATTAACCCGGATAGATTTCGCGATCCTACTCGGCGAGTCTAAGCGTCAACTTGCCGACTCCCTCCAGAATCTCCAAAATAAATGAATAATAATGTACCTAAGAATTCGGATGTTACAATTCTCCCCCACTAGAATCAGACTTCGTCCTCGAAGTCTTACTCCACAAACAATTATGGATACTGCTCACGCATCTGTCGCTCCGACTCCCAAGTCAGCTCGGACCCCTTCTGATGTTGCCACTGGACCTGCACCAGGGGCACTTCCTTGCTCCTCAGAACTTTGATCTTCCGATCCATAATCGCAACCGGTCTCTCAACGTAGTTCAGGCTCGTATCCACCTGAATATCCTATAATGGTACCACTGCCGAATCGTCGGCTATAAACTTCCTCGGCTGCGATACGTGAAAGGTGTCATGAATCTGGCCCAACTCTGCAGGTAGCTCCAACTGGTAGGCTACCCTGCCTACTCTCGAAATCACTTGGAATGGACCAATATATCAGGGTCCCAGCTTGCCCCACTTCCTGAACCGGATCACTCCTTTCCAAGGAGATACCTTCAGGAGTACGAAGTCACTGACCTGGAACTTGAGCTCTGACCGTCGTCTATCCGCATAACTCTTTTGACGGCTCTGGGCTGTCAGTAACCTCTGTCTGACCTGCTGAATCTGCTCGGTCTTCTGAAGCACAATCTCTGTACTGCCCATCAGACGTTGCGCTACCTCTCCCCAGCAAATAGGAGTTCGACACCTCCTCCCATACAACAACTCAAAGGGCGGCATACCAATGCTCGAATGATGGGTGTTGTTATAGGAAACTTAGCCAAGGGTAAGTACGTGTCCCAACTCCCTCCGAAGTCCAACACACATGCCCGAAACATGTCCTTGAGCGTCTGAATCGTCCGCTCGCTCTGTCCGTCAGTCTGTAGGTGGTAGGCGGTACTAAAATGCAACCTTGTGCCCAACTCCTCATGGAATTTTTTCCAGAGTCTGGAAGTGAAAGGTACATATCGATCTAAGACAATCGAGATCGGTACTATGTGCCGCGATACCACCTCCCTCATGTACAACTGATGGCAAGGAAGTGAGCGCTCTTCGTCAACCTGTCCACAATCACCCAAATTGCATCGACACCCCTAGCAGTCCTCGACAATTTGGTGATAAAATCCATGGTAATCTGTTCCCACTTTGACTCGGGAATCTCTAACGGCTGCATCTTACCGTGCGGACGCTGGTGCTCGGCCTTAACCTTGCGACAAGTCAAGCACCTCCCTACGAACCATGCGACATCTCTCTTCATACAGGGCCACCAATACTCCTTCTTCAAGTCCAAATACATCTTAGTAGCCCTGGGATGGATCAAGAACTTCAATCGATGCGCCTCCTCCATCAAAATGGTACGCGTTCCTCCCACAAACGGTACCCAAATCCGACCCTGAAATGTTATAAGCCCTCGGCTGTCGGTAACGAACTCTGATACCTGCCCAATAACCCGCTCACTCTTACGGTTTTATGGTCTCACGGCGTCAGACTGGGCCCCACGAATGGTGTCTAACACCGAAGTCATCACTGTCAATCTCAAACAAACATCTCATATTGGGGCGCTCTCTGCCCTACGACTTAGGGCATCGGCTACAACATTAGCCTTGCCCGGATGGTACAGGATCTCGTAGTCATAATCCTTTACCACATCCAACCACCTTCTTTGTCGCATATTCAGGTTGGGATGATCCATCAAGTACTTCAAACTCTTGTGGTCCGTGTATATAGTACACCGAACCGCATATAAATAGTGACGCCAGATCTTGAGGGCGAACACTACAGCCCCCAACTCTAGATCGTGGGTGGGATACCTCATCTCATGAGGTTTCAGCTGCCTCGATGCGTATGCGATCACATGCCCTCTCTACATCAGCACCGCACCCAATCCCGATACCGACACGTCACAATATACCACAAAATCCTCCATCCCCTCCGGAAGGGCTAACACCGGAGCTTCGCATAATCTCTGGCGAAGAGTCTCAAATGCGGTCTGCTGCTCCGGACCCCATGAAAAAGCAACACCCTTCCGGGTCAACCTGGTGAGAAGCACAACAATCTTGGAGAAATCCCTGATGAATCTCCGATAATAACCAGCCAACCCTAGGAAACTCTTAATCTCGGTAGGTGACCTCGGCACCTCCCAACTCATCACTGCCTAAATCTTGGCCGGATCGACCAATATCCCATTCTGGTTAACGAGGTGTCCTAGGAACTGAACCTCTCGTAACCAGAAATCGCACTTGGAGAATTTGGCATAAAGCCTCTCCGATCTCAGAACTCCGAGGATCTCCCTCAAATGCTCCTCATGCTGCCCCCTGGATTTGAGTACACCAATATGTCGTCAATGAACATGATCACCGAACGATTCAACATCGGCCTGCATACTCTGGTCATGAGATCCATGAATGCGGCTGGTGCATTGGTGAGCCCAAAAAGGCATCACCACGAACTCGTAATGCCCATAACGAGTCCTGAATGCCGTCTTCTGAATATCCTCATCTCGCATTCTCACCTGATGATATCCAGACGTCAAATCGATCTTGGAGAACCAAGACGCTCCATGTAACTGGTCGAACAAATCGTCGATCCTCGGCAAGGGGTAACGGTTCTTGACCGTCAACTTGTTCAACTCCTAATAGTCAATACACATCCTGTGTGAACCATCCTTTTTCTTGAAAAAAAGGATCGGGGCTCCCCACTACGAGCTGCTCGGCCGTATAAACCCCTTCCCCAGTAGCTCCTGAAGCTGCGAGGATAACTCCTGCATCTTTGGAGGCGCAAGGCGATAGGGCGCCTTGGCGATAGGTGCTTCCCCCAGAATCAAATCAATGCGGAACTCTACCTGCCTCTCGGGAGGCACACCTGGTAACTCCTCGGGGAAAACATCCGGGAACTCGCGCACTATCGGTACCTCCTCGATTGACCTCGGTCTCTCTGAATCAACCCTCGCATCCATCACGTAAGCCACAAACCCACTACAGCCCCGCCGTAGACTCTACCTCGCTCTAGCAGCTGAACAAAACGCTGAACAAGTACGGGTACCCTCGCCATACACCGTAAGAACTCCCCCACTAGGGTCTCGTATGGTCACTAGCTGTCGCTCGCAGTCAATAACCGCTCCGAATCGGCTCAGCCAATCCATGCCCACAATAACACAGACGTCCCCCATCGTAATCGGGACCAAATCAATAGGAAACGCAATGCCGAAGATCTTGAGTACACATCCTCGAATCACCTCAGTGGCATACACCGCTCTCTCTTCAGCTATGGAAACTCTCAAAGGTTAACTCAACGCCTCTCGACTAATACTGATGTGCTGACTAAAGGCTAAAGATACAAAAGACCGACTCGCACCCGAGACAAACAACACCAAAGTAGGCACAGAACATACAAGAAATGTACCTACGCATATCATAATATAAGCATAACATCATAAACTCAAAATAAACATGAGAAAGAATACATACCAGCCACAACATCGGGCGCAGCACGAACCTCCTCCGCGGTCAACTGGAAGGCTCTCCCTCGTGCCTTCGGTGCCTCGACCTTCACCGACCGGCTCTCTGTAGCTCTGATAGCAGTAGGGGTACATCCCTGAGATGCTCCCTCTACCGACCCTTGCGATTGCGGACACTCTGCCTTCCGGTGTCTGGTCTGGTTGCAGTTGAAACATACTGCAAACCCCTTGGGGAAATCCTTGGCCATATGCCTCTCCTTGCCACATTTGTAGCAAGACCCTGCTCTGCACACCCCGTCATGACTCTTGCCGCACTTGCCACAAGTGCGACATTCTTATTCCCTGTCCTCGAATGGACAGGCTTGGCCCGCTTGACTGCCGGCTGGGACTGTGCCGGTCGCCTGTCCCTCCCCTGAGACTCCGCCTCCTCCCTAGCCTGAGTCTCCAGCTCTATCTCCCTCTTCTAAGCATTTTCCTGAAGCTCGATAAATGTCTGGTACGAGGAGTTCGCCACGAACTCCCATATATCCCTCCTCAAAATACACAGATATCGACTCATACGTGCCTACTCGGAAGACACGTGCTTCGGACAGAACATCGCCCTCTCGTGGAACATCTTGGTGATCACTATAACAGACTCAGTACCCTGCTTGAGGGTCAGAAACTCCTGTGCCAAACGCTCGCTCTCCACCGGGGGAACGTACTAATCACAGAACATAGCGGTGAACCTCTCCCAGGTCACCGCAGCAAGCTCAACAGGCGAATAGTGCGTCGTCACAAACTTCCACCAGTCCTTCGCTCCCAAGTGAAGCTGGTTCAGCGCAAACCGAACCCTCAAATGCTCTGGACATGAGCATGTGAAGAAAAACCCCTCAATGTCTGAAATCCACCTCATCGCTGCGATCGGATCCTGCGTCCCATCAAACTCTGGTGGTTTTGTGTTGCTGAACTCCCGGAACAACAACGCATCACCACCTTGTGGTCTAGCCGCAGCTACAGCTGCAGTGGCTGCAGCAACAATAG
Source organism: Lactuca sativa (assembly GCF_002870075.4). Taxonomy (NCBI): domain Eukaryota; kingdom Viridiplantae; phylum Streptophyta; class Magnoliopsida; order Asterales; family Asteraceae; genus Lactuca; species Lactuca sativa. The sequence continues at coordinate 194,172,799 of NC_056626.2, forward strand.
CCACTGAAAGAGCAGCATATCTCTTATCAAAAGTCTCTATCAACGTGGTCTTGATAGACCCAAACATCTCTGGTATCTCTGCCCTGATGGCCGTAGCCACCTCCTCGTGAATGATCCTACAAATCTCCTCATCACTAGCACCACTGCTCTCTGGTGTAAGGCATTTCCTGACCATGATGTCTCTAAAATACAACATAAGAAAATATCAGGGACTCGTTCGAGTATACTCGCACTCGATAACTCTACCCTACTTGATCTATGATGCTCCATGGATTCTTACTTAGACTGTGCACCGCTCCAGTGTCTTCAGTAGTACGGGCCTAATAATACTGTCCACACTGCATCAGCATACATCCCATGTCCTCCTCCAAGGATCCCAGATTCCAAGTACTCTACTCTCACTAAGCATAGTCTACTCTCCAGCAGATCTCTCATAAGCCTCTCGCTGCTATCTACCTCCTCTCAAGCATTTCCTAGCAGCAACCCCTAGGCTAAGGCACCACAAATCAGGCCACTCTAGTACTAATAGAATACCTAGCCTGCTCTAGCATGCAAAACATATCATATCGTCTCATAAACATATAACATAAGGGTATTTTGGGAAATCACCGTTCGGGTGTTGGCTGATCGTACACACGGCTCTGCTCTGATCTTTTCAAATTCTTTTACTCTTTTAGAAAAATTTGTTTTGCTTTTTTGAAAAATATCTCTGAAATCCTCAGTTTGAGTTCAGATACGCCCGAAGGTGTACCCAAATCCCTCAAACCAAGGCTCTGATACCAACTTGTAACGCCGTAAAATTTCAAACAAATTTTCACATTTTTAAAACAATTCGATTCACAATATTATAAAAAACATTCTTCTTATATTCCACATAAATCAAATCCCAATATCATAACATATCAATAAAACTTCGCGCGCGTGTGTGTACAAATCATGTCGGCGCCTTCTCGCGATCCTCACTAGTACTTGAAACACATAACACCAAACACTATAAGCACGAAGCTTAGTGAGTTCCCCAAAATACCACACATAACACATAAATAGCCACTCGAGGCTATAACTCTGCGGTTCCTTGGGCTCTAACTCTGTGGACCCTCTGGTCCTAGCTATGTGAACCTTCCGGTTCAAACTCTAACATACTCTGATATACACACGACATAAATCACATAGAAATAATGCAGTGCAACATAAATAGCATACAATAACTCCGTCACATACTCTAAGTACCACTCAAGGTAAAGTATACTGAGAAGACTCACCTCGGATGTCTCAGTAATATCTCACTCGCGTAAGACTGATCTAGCCTCTGCCTAAACACATAAATGATCATCTCAATTAATAAAGGCATCTTTAGGCTAGACTAAATCCTCACTCGTCCTCTAAGAAGGCTAAAAGACCATTTTACCCTTCAAACAGTTCATAAGGCCAATTGTTGACTATACCCTAAAAGTCAACAAAAGTCAACGGTCAACCCTTTGACCAGACTCGCCGAGTGCACAATTGTGACTCGGCGAGTTCAGTCATGAACTCAAGTCCTCAAAATCCCCAATGACTCAGCGAGTCACTTCCCCAACTCAGCGAGTCACCAACTGTGTGATTCATGGGGGAAACCTATCCTACTCGCCGAGTCTGTTCTTGGACTAGTCGAGTTCATGCCATGCTCAAACTCAAATAACTTCCTAAGGTCAGATCCGTTCCTCTAACCCATAGATCTGGCCTCCTTAAGCAATATAAACACGTAAAGTCTGGATCTTGATGCACATGCAAAGACCTAATGGCTCTATTTGAAGAAATGGCCTCAAAATGCCACCCCAAGCTCATAACTCCTAATGACACCCATAAAGATCAAGGAGTTAAGGTCTCTGGACCTCTTTGGATCCAGATCCAAAGTCTCAACACAAGAAGGGACCAATTGCTCCATAATCCATACTCTAAAGGGGCTAAAAACCCTAACTCTCAAAGATTAACACCAAAACTGAAGAAGGATCGTATATATACCTCAATATGAAGTCCCTAGACTCTGAAATCCACAGAATAGCACCCTCTTCAGTTCCCTCTTGCCTTGGCCACCTTCTTCTTGCAAAAACACCCACACAAGGATCAAAAATGGCCTCTTCTTCCTCACAAATGCTCTAGATGTCTTAGGGTGTGACAACCGTCAATTCTCGGTAAAGTCAAAGTCAACTAAAGTCAATAAGTGAAACCTGTCAACTCACTTAACCCTTGTGTACTAGGGTTTTCATTGTGTTTCTTATTAAAAAACTTGCATTCTTAATGCAAAGTATCACTTAGAGTTTTCACGTATTCGGAAACTCTAAACCCTAATTAGGGCAAGTGATGAAACTACTCGACAAAACATTATTCCTTAACCCTCGAGGGCATATGACAGTCATAACAAGAGTTAACAAGGTTTACGAACCTTAAAATACGAAGCCAAACACTCAAAAAGGTCACAAAAGAAATCTCTCCCAAATCTATCCAAGTATGTGAAATCTCTCCCAAATCTCTCTCTGAATGAGAAATATCTCCAAGTGTGTGAAATCTCTCCCAATACTCTTCAAGTATCTGAAATCTCTCCCAAATCTCACCAAGTATGTGAAATCTCTCCCAAATCTCTCTCTTAATGAGAAATCTCTCCAAGTGTGTGAAATCTCTCCCAAATCTCTCCAAGTATGTGAAATCTATCCCAAATCTCTCCAAGTATGTGAAATCTCTCCCAAATCTCTCTTTAAATGAGAAATCTCTCCAAGTGTGTGAAATCTCTCCCAAACCTCTATCTGAATGAGAAATCTCTCCTAGTATGTGAAATCTCTCCCAAATCTCTCTCTAAATGAGAAATCTCTCAAAGTGCGTGAAATCTCTCCCAAATCTCTCCAAGTATGTGAAATCTCTCCCAAATCTCTCTCTGAATAAGAAATCTCTCCAAGTGTGTGAAATCTCTCCCAAATCTCTCTCAAAAGTTCCTTTAACTTTTTATAGTCTTTCGGGTCATTCCGACCTTTAACCGGGTTAAAAACCGCTCAAAACGGGGTAAAAACGGGTAAGATACCCTTAAGGACCCGAAACCCCTCCTATAGGGCCGAACCCTCTCGGACCCGAAACCCCTCTCAGGGACCGAACTGTTGAGAACCGTACCCGAAGCTGCTGAACTAAAACCACAAGGACCGAACCCGAAGGTCCCTTCGGACCGAACCTTCTCTCGGTCTATTTCGCTCCTCGCCCAGGTTCGCTCCTGACACTTCGCCTTCGCTCCCCTTCGGTCCTAGCCCCACAAGCCACTTCGGTCCCCACCTCCTTAGGACCGAAACATTCCACCTTCGGTTCCCCAATGCGAGAAGCCTCGCAGGTTCACCATTTTCACCCGGTTGACGACTAGTTTTGCGTTTTATGTCCGTTTTTAATTATTTTAACACGGGGTTTTCACCCAAAATCATATTTTAATATATAGAACACCTTATTTCCCAATTAATCATGTTTTTAGGGTATAATCCTTATCCAAGAAGAGTGGGTGGGATATTATTGGTGGAGTGTTGACTTTGCTTTAATCTATGACACAAACAACCTCCATACCCACTCCATGTCACTATTCACCATCAGCCCATACCTAGTCACTTCATTGTACTTTTCCCATCTTTTTCCAACCACATAATTGGTGAAAGGCTAGAAAACTCTCCTCTCTCCTGACACTTCTCTCATTTTCTCATTCTTCCACCAAAGATCAAACATATTTTCTCTCTCACTTCCTCTCTCTAAAAATTCGAGATTCAAGGGCTGATCTTAGATTTTTCCTCCATATTTGGTAAGTAGCTTCCTTCTACACTTAGATATTCTACTATCCTTCATCCAAATCATAGATTGCTTACACAAATATCGTCATATTTGTTGTTAGCTCCTCAAATCTTCAAGCATCTCCCAAGTGTTCTTGAGTTGAACACTTCTTTTCTCCATCATCCATCTACTGAAATCACTCAAGGTGAGTTCATACCCCTACTTTTTCATGTTTTCTTAAGTTTTAAGGGGGGGGGGGGGAATACAAGTTAAAACAACAAGAACACAACCAAACTCATTCAACAGCCTTCATCAGAAAAGTTCATCTCCATTCACGGACTGTTTTGGTCAGCTTAAACATTTTAGTTTTCAAAACTGTATTACGTGCAAATAGTTCAGGTTCATACCTTTAAAATGACTTCTTGCACATCACCATACGATTTTTCTACGATTTATGGTGATTTTTACAAAACTATCTGTCATTTCAGAAACAAATCCGGACAAATCTGTGAAGATGAACATTTTAACACAAGTTAAAGACTTCTAAAACTCATAATAAAAATGATGAACAAACTAGACACATTTTGTGAACACTCAAAATTTACGGATTCAGTTTTGGACCTGTTATGAATTTTATATGAATTTTCTAAGAACAATAATAGAAAATGTTAACAAGCAGAAAAATGCTATCAATTTCATTTCACCTTGTAACATGTCGAGCAAGGTGTATATCTTTATGTGAATATATGTTATTGCAAATAAATGACATTTTGTATTAGTGGATAGACATGCATCAGTTAATAAATGGTTTTTGATATATATATATATATATATATATATATATATATATATATATATATATATATATATATATATATATATATATATATATATATATATATATAGAATATAAAAGATAACAAATTGTTATAATCAACGTACATCCATTACATACAAACATTTGAATAAACTATGTTAAGTATAGTTTGCGTACATTACCTCTACTACCCTTGTTTTGATAAACTATAATAGGTATAGTTTATGATACTTTACATAACACACTCATACAAAAAGGGTACATTTATACAAATGGGAGTTTCATTACGATAATACACCACAAACAAACATTTTGATAAGCTATAATAGGTATAGTTTATATTCATTTACATTACAAAAGGTTTTCTTCACTTAAACTGTCTTATCAAACCGTTTTCAAATCATTTTACAAACTGACATCAAGTCATCTTTTCTTTGTTATTAAACTTTTCAAAGGTTTTCACAAAACTTCTTTTATACTTTTATATTGTTAAATACATGCCTACATATGTATGGTTATATAAGTAATGCTTAAAGGACTTAGAACTGCTAGCTCACCTTAATTCCTTTTCCTTGTTGGGATGTGGTTTGATGGGTATCGGTTATCCGCCCGAAGCTCATCTAAATATCAGTTATATATATCATGTATACATATGTAGTCATAAAAGTTCGATCAGTCAATTCAGTACCTTTGGGTAGCAAAGGTATACTTCCAATTATACTCGTACATTACTAGTAACTATAATAGGTATAGTTAAGAGATACTACTTGCCATTCCTAGTACAAGGAATCACACCATAGTCATTTCATTCATGAGTCTATACAAAAACATGTTGTTTGTAGAGATACTATTGCATGGATACTTGTACATAGATACGATTACATAGATTCTATATGCTTAGATAATATTACATATTGTATGAGTAGACTCTATTATATACACTACAGGACTTACCATCCCACACCCAAGGATGTCAACTACAGTAGGGAAAATGCACATCGGAAGATGGTTACGGTTGTACTGTTCTGCGAGTTTCCACACCGTGAATATCCTAGTACCCATGGATACCATTACCCTTACTGTGTGTCACAATCACATAGTTATGGGTGTACTGTTCGGCGAGTTTCCACGCCGTGAATATCCTAGTACCCAAGGATACCATTACCCTTACTGTGTGTCACAATCACATAGTTACGGGTGTATTGTTCGACGAGTTTCCACGCCGTGAATATCCTAGTACCCAAGGATACCATTACCCTTACTGTGTGTCACAATCATATAGTTATGAGTGTACTGTTCGGTGAGTTTCCACGCCTTGAATATCCTAGTACCCAAGGATACCATTACCCTTACTGTGTGTCACAATCACATAGTTACGGGTGTACTGTTCGGCGAGTTTCCATGCCGTGAATATCCTAGTACCCAAGGATACCATTACCCTTACTGTGTGTCACAATCACATAGTTACGGGTGTACTGTTCGGCGAGTTTCCATGCCGTGAATATCCTAGTACCCAAGGATACCATTACCCTTACTGTGTGTCACAATCACATAGTTACGGGTGTACTGTTCGACGAGTTTCCATGCTGTGATTAATTTAGTGCAAAGGGATACACTCTCTGTTATTATATTATTTCCTTATTACCTTTACTTTGCGTCACGTTCGCATAATCGATGAGGTAGATTAGACTTGAATAATAATAATTGTACAAGGTAAAACTTTCTCTTACATAGAGGTTCATACTTTTAAAACACATGAGTCTTGGTAGAAGACTACTTTTTATACTAGTAGGAAATATGGGAGTTCCTAGGGTTTTTCACACTTATACAAAGCTGCTTTCTCAAACTTTAATTTGCGAATCTTTCATAAAAACTTTTCACAAGAAATGACACTAAAATACTTATGAATTCACCAGCTTTATTGCTGATACTCGCTTTCAAAATAACTTGTATTCTCAGGTCACAATTAGACAGTTACCGATGCAAGGTTTAGAGAAGACGGAGCAATCAAGCCTGGTCTGTTATTTTGAGTATTCATTATGTTGTTTATGTTACGAAAGAACACACTTGTAATTAAAAATTATACTATTAAGGCAATGGATGATGTTGTCGCTTGTTTACTACTTTACATTGTTGTGATACATTACATGACGTCCTCCACCCCAGAACGTTTCCGCCGTCCTCGGTTTTGGGGTGTGACAGATTGGTATCAGAGCATTGTTTATAGTGAATTAAGTATATCAACCCATAAAAGATATACTAACTATAAATACAATGGGATTAAAACACTCTGACCAAGAGTTAATACTTTTAAATAATAAAATATTTAATAAAGTATACGTGCCTGCATTCATACTAAAATCACTGTCACAAGGACAAAAACAAAAGTATTACGATTGTTGAATATCACAAATAAGCTTGGGGATGTATGGTCAGTCCTGGGAATGGCATAGCCTGATCAACTATGCTGGTCCGAGGAGTGATTAGCATATGCCCAAGAATGGTTGTGATGTGGCAACTGTTGGAATAGTGTCTAAGGCTGCAACTATATTAGGCAAGTATTTGACCCGGTTGTGCATAGTCCTTTTGGATTGCCTTCACCATAGCAACTTGATAGGATGATTTATTAAGAGAGAATAAATATTGTTAATATATTATGGGAATAATATAAAGAATAATATATTGTTATTTGATTAATATAAGTCATAGAATTAATTGGAATTAATTTGGTGACTTAAAGAGATTAATTAAATAAGAGGGTATAAACTGTCAATTGTTTGATAGTTAAACTTTAGACTGTAAATCCATATAGATATGTATTGGACGGATTCTAGAAGCTAAGGATTGCTTCAAATCGTCCAAGGGGTTATCTAAGGAATGGATTTGGATAGCCTTAAGAGAAGATTATCCAATTAGGGTTTAGGTTGTAACCCTTAAGGAGTCTACAAGTATAAATAGACCCTATGGCAAAGGGAAATCGACACTTCATCTAAAGTATAGAAACCCTGGCCAATTTCCACCCCTCTCCTCTCTCTCAAATCATCCTCCTTGCTATTTGGTGTTTGTAAGCCATTAGAGGAGTGACAATTGTGACTCTAGAAGCTCCAAGACAACAAGATCAAACAAGAGATTCAAAGGTATGATTCTAGATCTGTTTTAACATTGTTCTTACACCTAAATAGTCATTAGAAGTCTTGGATTCAAAGCATGTTTAATTAGAAAGCCTAGATCCAAGCATTAGGGTTTCGCATGCGCACATAGGAAAGTTCTTATAGCTAAAACCCATCAGCAACAAGTCTAAAACTTACCAACACTACCACAATGAAATACCATAGGGGTATTTGGTGTTACTATAATTACTTATCTGAGAACTAAATAGATTTTTATCAATAGGTCAATAATTGCTTAGTGGATACATTAAAATTATATGTATCCCGGACGTCATAGACTTAGAATCTGTGGATCTTTGTTTTACTTCTTGTTCCTCGTTGGGTTGTGGACATAGAGTTAGGGTCGCTTATTCGAAGGTCTATCTTGTCCCAAATACATATAACTAGTATGCACTAAACAAGTATTGAAGTATCTAATAAAGACCATCTTATAATTATCTAATTAGTACGTCTACTTAGTTATCTCTTATATTCCCTTTTCTCGCATAGATATCATGGCTGGATTTCCATCCCCACGACGACCCGTACTACCCTAACCACGTCAATGTTGGATGGCTCAGAGAGGAGCCAGAGAAAGATCACCCAATCCCTGTGGATGGTCACCAAGCTGAAGGCTTTGCTGATGGTTCTGAATCCGAACCTGAAGTGGAGAACCTACCCCCGATGGCTCTTGTTCTGAATCCTAACCCTCGTCCGGCCTTTCAAGGCCCAACGCCTCCTTGGGAAGAGTGCTTGGAAACCTGGAGCGAAGAGCAAGACCAACCTATGCCGTTTAATGGAGACCGAAGCTTCTACAACATAAGCAAAGGAAGCTCAGCAGACAGAATTCTTCCAATTCTGGTCTGTAGAGTTGCCCGAAACGAGATTCAGGTCAGAAAAACTCTCCATCGTATCGCAGAGGTTGATGCAAATGCAAGAATGCATGCAATCCACACCAATCGCCTTAAAACTCGTGAAAGATCTGAGAAAGACCATGAAACCCTGCTTCAAGCACTGGCTGAAACACGAGCCGAAGTCATAGAACTCCGATTACGCCAGAGGGTGTACGAAAGACACATGCTTGATATGGAACGGCAACTGGCTGAACTGAGGCTTCACTAGGGGGATGACCGCTGCCAGTAGTAGATGCCTTACTTTCTTTCCCTGTTAAAAAGGAATTGTTTTTCCTATCTATGTCCTATGTGGCATTTTCTATGAAACTATCTTGTACTGTAGGTACTTTTAGTTAGGCCTTAAGGCGTCCAAAACTTTCCTACTCCGGATGTGATGTAAGACCCTCTACAAGGTCAATTTTCCCAAGCCGGTTACATCTTAAACATCAATGATATTGTCAGTCGGCTAAATTCTGTGTCACTCTTTGTTCAAATACTTTCATCATACTATCATTGGAGTCTATCTAAAACCCACTCTAGTCAGGTTATTGGACTAGGGTAATTTAGCTCAGGGATCATTCCCAATTCTCTTTCAGGGGTGCGATCATACCAGCACTAATGCACCAGATCCCATCAGAACTCCGCAGTTAAGCGTGCTTGGGCGAGAGTAGTACTAGGATCGGTGACCCCCTGGGAAGTCCTCGTGTTGAAACCCCCCTGTTTGAACATTAAACGTCTTGAGACAATTATGTGAACTACTTCTATTCTTTACTAGGACTACATCATAGGGATGTAGGTCAAACTCTCAAGAAATTATTTCTAATCTTTACATGTAAGATCTAAATACATCTAGGTTCAACCATAATCACTCACGAACTCATTTTCTTCCCATGTTACAGAATCATGTCGTCATCCGAAAATAGTCAGTCGAACAATGAAGCCCCTTCCTTCATATCGACACCGCTACATTCCAAGCTACGGTAACAACTGCCGTGACAGCTGTCCTTGCAAATCTCAACGCTGGCAATGCAATCACGGCTGGCGAAGGAATTGAAAATTCCGATCGATGTATCGATCCAGGAAGCCAACAAAGGGCAACAGTCAAGGACGTAGAAAGTTGTAAAACCGAGAGGAGGAAACGAAATCGCCTAGCTCGAAAGGAGCGCCAACGATCCCAAATACTTTCCATGCAACAGCAACAAGTGGCAACTCCTACCCCGTCAGCACCAGCACGACCCATTTCTCAAGTCCCTGACATTGGGACCAACCCTGCACACAAAGGTGGTGGTAAAACCGGACCCCATAAAAGGAAATTTTCGAAGTGGATGAACGAGGAGGGCACCCGTGTCCATGTAACTCTTACTAAACACCTCACTGCCACCGCCAATGCTAGTACAAGTCAGATATGTCACCAATGCGGCGAGACAGGACACCTCAAAAAGGACTGTCCAATAATAAAGAACTCCGGTGTAGACGGAAAGATACTAAGGATCACTGCTGCAGGAGAAACTACTCCGGACCCTGTTAAAGTATCTAAGGCGTTCGTTGTAACAGACTCATAAACTGTTTAAAACTAGTGCAACTAGAGTCTTATCTTTTGCGAGACCCCGTCAGTAAAGGGACCCTCGTACTGCGTATACTTGTCTTTTGTAGTATACCTAGTTCGCAACAATAGTCTTGTAGTAAATATATAGTACTGTAACTCTGTTAAAAGCTGCACAGTTGTGTTTTTTCTGTAACGCCTTTATGATCAAATCTAGTGCCTTTATTTCTAAGTGACTCAGATTTTTATCATACGACTGGGGTCCATCCGATCCTCACAATACCAGTTTCGTGCGTAAATCTCTTCCTCCGAAATCATCTTTCTAGTTAAGCCGTCATTCCAGAACTCCAAAGTACTCATGCGTAAAGTTCCTCAGATTTCTTATCATTTCTGAAGAAACCTCAACAAACCTCCCCGAAGTACCACTCGGGCAGTACGTCAAGTTCAATAATATGAACTTCAGGACGGAGACTGCCCAAGACTACGAGTAATCACATCGTCATACGAACAAACTTAGAACCCGGTACCACTCCAGTAACCAAATCGCCCTACAGTCTAACCCCCTACCGAGCTGCAAGAACTATCAGGTCAAACGGACGAAGCAACGCCGCTTCTTATTAGCGAAGGTTTGCTGGACTACCAACTAAGGACCTGGATTCACTTGGGAGCGCGAGAATCAATCGATTAGGAAGTATCCCCACATCCTGGATCGAATATTCATGCCTACTCCTTGCCTAAATTCTAATTTCGGAACGAAATACCCTCTAACGGGGGGATAATGTGACAACCGTCAATTCTCTGTCAAGTCAAAGTCAACTAAAGTCAACAAGTCAAACCGGTCAACTCATCTAACCCTTGTGTTCTAGGGTTTTCATTGTGTTTCCTATTAAAAAACTCGCATTCTTAATGCAAAGTATCACTTAGAGTTTTCACGTGTTCGAAAACTCTAAACCCTAATTAGGGCAAGTGATGAAACTACTCGATAAAACATTATTCCTTAACCCTCGAGGGCATATGACAGTCATAACAAGACTTAACGAGGTTTACGAACCTTAAAATACGAAGCCAAACACTCAAAAAGGTCACAAAAGAAATCTCTCCCAAATCTCTACAAGTATGTGAAATCTCTCCCAAATCTCTCTCTGAATGAGAAATCTCTCCAAGTGTGTGAAATCTCTCCCAAATCTCTTCAAGTATGTGAAATCTCTCCCAAATCTCTCCAAGTATGTGAAATCTCTCCCAGATCTCTCTCTAAATGAGAAATCTCTCCAAGTGTGTGAAATCTCTCCCAAATCTCTCCAAGTATGTGAAATCTCTCCCAAATCTCTCCAAGTATGTGAAATCTCTCCCAAATCTCTCTCTGAATGAGAAATCTCTCCAAGTGTGTGAAATCTCTCCCAAATCTCTCTCTGAATGAGAAATCTCTCCAACTATGTGAAATCTCTCCTAAATCTCTCTCTGAATGAGAAATCTCTCCAAGTGTGTGAAATCTCTCCTAAATCTCTCCAAGTATGTGAAATCTCTCCCAAATCTCTCTCTGAATAAGAAATCTCTCCAAGTATGTGAAATCTCTCCCAAATCTCTCTCAAAATTTCCTTTATCTTTTTATAGTCTTTCGGGTCATTCCGACCCTTAACCGGGTCAAAAACCGCTCAAAACGGGGTAAAAACGGGTAAGATACCCTTAAGGACCCGAAACCCCTCCTATAGGGCCGAACCCTCTCGGACCCGAAACCCCTCTTAGGGACCGAACTGCTGAGAACCGAACTCGAAGCTGCTGAACCGAAACCACAAGGACCGAACCCGAAGGTCCCTTCGGACCGAACCTCCTCTCGGTCTAGTTCGCTCCTCGCCCAGGTTCGCTCCTGACACTTCGCCTTCGCTCCCCTTCGGTCCTAGCCCCACAAGCCACTTCGGTCCCCACCTCCTTAGGACTGAAACTTGCCACCTTCGGTTCCCCAATGCGAGAAGCCTCGCAGGTTCACCATTTTCACCCGGTTGACGACTAGTTTTGCGTTTTAAGTCCGTTTTTAATTATTTTAACACGGGGTTTTCACCCAAAATCATATTTTAATATATAGAACCCCTTATTTCCCAATTAATCACGTTTTTAGGGTATAATCGTTATCCAAGAAGAGTGGGTGGGATATTATTGGTGGAGTGTTGACTTTGCTTTAATCTATGACACAAGCAACCCCCATACCCACTCCATGTCACTATTCACCATCAGCCCATACCTAGTCACTTCATTGTACTTTTCCCATCTTTTTCCAACCACACAATTGGTCAAAGGCTAGAAAACTCTCCTCTCCTTTCACACTTCTCTCATTTTCTCATTCTTCCACCAAAGATCAAACATATTTTCTCTCTCACTTCCTCTCTCTAAAAATTCGAGATTCAAGGGCTGATCTTAGATTTTTCCTCCACATTTGGTAAGTATCTTCCTCCTACACTTAGATATTCTACTATCCTTCATCCAAATCATAGATTGCTTACACAAATATCGTCATATTTGTTGTTAGCTCCTCAAATGTTCAAGCATCTCCCAAGTGTTCTTGAGTTGAACACTTCTTTTCTCCGTCATCCATCTACTGAAATCACTCAAGGTGAGTTCATACCCCTACTTTTTCATGTTTTCTTAAGTTTTTAGGGGGGGAATACAAGTTAAAACAACAAGAACACAACCAAACTCATTCAACAGCCTTCATCAGAAAAGTTCATCTCCATTCACGGACTGTTTTGGTCAGCTTAAACATTTTAGTTTTCAAAACTGTATTAGGTGCAAATAGTTCAGGTTCATACCTTTAAAATCACTTCTTGCACATCACCATACTATTTTTCTACGATTTATGGTGATTTTTACAAAACTGTCTATCATTTCAGAAACAAATCCGGACAAGTCTGTGAATATGAAAATTTTAACACAAGTTAAAGACTTCTAAAAATCATAATAAAAATGATGAACAAACTAGACACGTTTTGTGAACTCTCAGAATTTACGGATTTAGTTTTGGACCTGTTTTGAATTTTATATGAATTTTCTAAGAATAGTAATAGAAAATGTTAACAAACAGAAAAATGCTATCAATTTCATTTCACCTTGTAACATGTGGAGCATGGTGTATATCTTTATGTCAGTATATGTTATTGCAAATAAAAGATAACAAATTGTTATAATCAAAGTACATCCATTACATACAAACATTTGAATAAACTATGTTAAGTATAGTTTGCGTACATTACCTCTACTACCCTTGTTTCGATAAACTATAATAGGTATAGTTTATGATACTATACATAACACACTCATACAAAAAGGGTACATTTATACAAAAGGGAGTTTCATTACGATAATACACCACAAACAAACATTTTGATAAGCTATAATAGGTATGGTTTATATTCATTTACATTACAAAAGGTTTTCTTCACTTAAACTGTCTTATCAAACCGTTTTCAAATCATTTTACAAACTGACATCAAGTCATCTTTTCTTTGTTATTAAACGTTTCAAAGGTTTTTACAAAACTTCTTTTATACTTTTATATTGTTAAATAAATGCCTACATATGTATGGTTATATAAGTAATGTTTAAAGGACTTAGAACGGCTAGCTCACCTTGATTCCTTTTCCTCGTTGGGATGTGGTTTGATGGGTATCGGTTATCCGCCCGAAGGTTGTCTAAATATCAGTTATATATCATGTATACATATATAGTCATAAAATTTCAATCAGTCAATTTAGTACCTTTGGGTAGAAAATGTATACTTCCAATTATACTCGTACATTACTAGTAACTATAATAGGTATAGTTAAGAGATACTACTTGCCATTCCTAGTACAAGGAATCACACCAGAGTCAGTTCATTCATGAGTCTATACGAAAACATGTTTTTTGTAGAGATACTATTGCATGGATACTTGTACATAGATACAATTACATAGATTCTATATGCTTAGATAATATTACATATTGTGTGAGTAGACTCTATTATATACACTACGGGACTTACCATCCCGCACCCAAGGCTGTCAACTACAGTAGGGAAAATGCACATCGGCAGATGGTTACGGTTGTACTGCTCCGCGAGTTTCCACGCCGTGAATATCCTAGTACCCAAGGATACCATTACCCTTACTGTGTGTCACAATCACATAGTTACGGGTGTACTGTTCGGCGAGTTTCCACGCCGTGAATATCCTAGTACCCAAGGATACCCTTACCCTTACTGTGTGTCACAATCACATAGTTACGGGTGTACTGTTCGATGAGTTTCCACGCCGTGAATATCCTAGTACCCAAGGATACCATTACCCTTACTGTGTGTCACAATCACATAGTTACGGGTGTACTGTTCGGCGAGTTTCCATGCCGTGAATATCCTAGTACCCAAGGATACCATTACCCTTACTGTGTGTCACAATCACATAGTTATGGGTGTACTGTTCGGCGAGTTTCCACGCCGTGAATATCCTAGTACCCAAGAATACCATTACCCTTACTGTGTGTCAGAATCACATAGTTACGGGTGTACTGTTCAGTGAGTTTCCACGCCGTGATTAATTTAGTGCAAAGGGATACACTCTCTGTTATTATATTATTTCCTTATTACCTTTACTTTGCGTCACGTTCGCATAATCGATGAGGTTGATTAGACTTGAATAATAATAATTGTAGAAGGTAAAACTTTCTCTTACATAGAGGTTCATACTTTTAAAACACATGAGTCTTGGTAGAAGACTACTTTTTATACTAGTAGGAAATATGGGAGTTCCTAGGGCTTTTCACACTTATACAAAGCTGCTTTCTCAAACTTTAATTTGCGAATCTTTCATAACAACTTTTCACAAGAAATGACACTAAAATACTTATGAATTCACCAGCTTTATTGCTGATACTCGCTTTCAAAATAACTTGTATTCTCAGGTCACAATTAGACAGTTACCGATGCAAGGTTTAGAGAAGACGGAGCAATCAAGCCTCGTCTGTTATTTTGAGTATTCATTATGTTGTTTATGTTACGAAAGAACACACTTGTAATTAAAAATTATACTATTAAGGCAATGGATGATGTTGTCGCTTGTTTACTACTTTACATTGTTGTGAGACATTACATGACGTCCTCCACCCCAGAACGTTTCCGCCATCCTCGGTTTTGGGGTGTGACATACGGTTTCACTCAGGGGCCTGGTAGCCGCAAATGGTGGCTATAAGCCCCTTTAAATAGGTCCCAAACCCCGAGAATTAGGGTTTCATTAAACAGCATGGACTCGCCAAGTCCACTAGTCGACTCGCCGAGTCCAGCCATTAACCTGGATAGATTTCGCGATCCTACTCGGTGAGTCTAAGCGTCAACTCGCCCAGTCCATCTAGAATCTCCAAAATAAATGAATAATAATGTACCTTGGAATCCGGATGTTACAATTTTGCAAGCCATCCTTAAGGTGACCACCCCTATCATATTCGGTTCAATCAAGGAGGGGATACTAGAGTTGATGGATGAGCGTTTGGGGACTTTTCATGTGGAGCTGGAAGCCAGTCAGTTCGGGACTCATATCTTACTTTCTATGAGTTCAGTGCTTGTGGGGCTCATGAGTTCTTCGAGAGAAGGGATGTTAAAACGCTATCATCAGCATCTTAAGCAAATAAAATATTACTGCTCAATGCACTAAAGGATAACACATGGAAGCAAGGTCGAACCCACAGTGATACAACTTTAAAGTCAATGCGTCTTTGTGTACGACACAAACTGGTCTAATGCAAAAAATATAAAAAACGAGATTTTTGTTTATAAATAAATGTAAAACTATAGTGAAAATAACTAAAGAAATTTCAATAATAAAAAACATTTTAGTTATGCTGCGACTTTCCTAATCATGCAATCAATACAAATCTGGTTATTTAAGATGCGTTCTATCTAAGTTGGTGCTGAAAAACTACTAACAAGCTTTAGTAAGTTCTCTTTTACCTAGTTAATTAACCAAAACAAGATCTTTAGTTAATCCTAAATTTTTACTAACCTAATTAAAAAATATATATATATTAATCAAGTTAGAAAAGCAAAACTATGATTTGTGTAAAATTTCCAACAATATTTAATACTTCTAACAAGCTCGGAATCATAAAAATATAAAATTTTAGTTTATAACATATTCAAATCCCAACATGGAACCGATCTGTTACTTGTTACTTATTACGAGTTTATTACAAAAATTACAGATTCCAATAATTGATTAACTAGATAGATTTAATCCTAAATTAGGTGATATGTTTAAAAAGAACTAAAATTAAACATTCATTAAGATCAAAACCGAAATATCTAGATAGAATCACAAAATAAAAGCCATATCTAATGATTGATTACATAAGAAGTAATGATCTTGCATAACTGAAATCTAGGGTTTAGCCAGACATGGCTAAAATCTTATCTAGATCAGTACAAAGAGAAATTAAACTACTAAATCTTACTAATCTAAATGAATGAGATGATTCACATCCTTCACATATTTATAATCGATGTAAAAATGCATATATCGCCATAAAAATCGTCTGCAAAAGGTTTTTCTTCATATGGGAACGGCTATGGTTTAAACTGATCAAATAGGCAGTCTTTAAATACGATCCAACAACAAAAGATGCAATTTTGAAAAAAATGTGATCTTGCTTTTGGAAAAACATGAAAACTTCAGTTTTCATGTTTAGTGAAGTACAATGCTAAATCTAACCCATACAAGAAAACACGATCGTGGTTGGGCAAAAACACTATCTCATTTTGTCTTCGAAGTATCGAAACTTGATTTATGGCCCAAAAAAGTTACAAAGGTAAAACACGAACATAGAAAGAAAAACAAGATTGTGTTTTCTAAAAATCGCGCGTTTCGGACGCGAACTTTTTAGTTTCAGCAAATCTAACTGATATTTCAGTTTCCTCAGGTATTTTAGCTCCATCAAGCTCCGAATATGCATCCAAAGCTACTTCCAAAGTACTGGTCCACTCGAAATATATTAAAGCAACATAAAACATAAGAAGTACGAGAATTTCTAACGATAAACATAAGTTGAACTTTATTTAAACTAATACATAAAAAATGCATAAAATATGATGCAAGATATAATAAAAACTAATACACACACCTCCGAAGATTATCCTCGTCCCCATGGAGAAATATATGTGTATTTTTATATATATTTTTATACATTATATCTTAATATTTTAGCCTTTATTATTTTCTTCTAGAACTAAAAAGTACTTATAATACTTTGAATTATGATTTGCAGCTATTAGTTGTCAATAGAGCGCAAAAGAAAAGTCTGGAGCGGAATTAGGGCTTAGAAGCTAAAAGAAAGAAAAAATGCTGAAGTAGCCAATTACGCCCAGCGTAATTGTTAAGTACGCTTAGCGTAATGGCCAAAGATGGATTACGCCCAACGCAGATAAGGTTATGCCCAGTGTAACAGCTTGCATCCAGATTTCCTCATCGCGACATAATTCTCACTACGCCCAGCGTACACCGACTTACGCCCAACGTACGTAAGTCGGTTCCAAGGGTTATAAAAAGCGATTATCAGCTAACCAGAAAGGGGGATTCTACTTCTAACCTAATTTAGTTGATAATTAACTTCTGTTAAGCCGTTTTGAGGGTCTAGAAGGCGGTCAGAAGGCCGTTAAGCTAACGGGAGCGTAGATCGGAAGGATTGGAGAGCGGATACATGTCGGTAATCATATGGGTTGTTAACGTGACCATGTTTAGCATTCCATTGTGATACTATTATGTGTTTAGTTTCTGATTTATGTGTAAAAACCTTTTACTTTGTGCTTATGATTGAATGAAACCTTGATTTATAGATTAATTGCTAGATTAAATTGTTTGTTTATGTTTAATTTATCTTGCCAAGCTTGTTAAAAGATCCTTATGTGTTAATGATCATTATTTTCTGTTAATTGTCAAGTAAATTAAGTTGTATGAACATCTGCTTGATTGCTTGTATCTTATGACTTTGATGACCATCAAGATTATAAGTCTAGGAATAGCGAATGTGAAACTAGGATTAACTTGGAAATAAGTAAGTTAACGTGTGAGCCTTGTGTGATGACCATCAACAAGAGGTTAATTGAACGACCAATTTGATGAACTATTATTACAAGTCTTGCTTGATACGAACTGAACACTAGGAAACATGCTAGTTTAATCAACTGATCACTGTTTGAATTGACTTGTTTGCTAAAAGATTAGTAATAGTGAACGCAAATCTAATCATTTTAGGAATCGGTGAACATGAATAAATGAACTTGTGTATGCACTTTTCTATGCTTTTAAGGTGTACTTTATCTAAACCAAAGTACCTGAAGAGATTTGTTCTCCTGTTAGTTTATCGAGATTTGTCAAATAATTGTTAGTTTGAGATTTATTAAACTACTTCTTCATTCCTTTCGTGTGTTTTGTAACCTATAATCAAATATTCTGAATTAATTTACCACCATTCCCCTTGTGTTCGACACCCTTGCTTATCGAAGCTATACTATACTCGATCAGGTTCACTGACTGTAAGGTGTGGTTTAGATGCGATAAATTAGGACTTATAAAAAAAACTAGTGCATTAAAAATTCACATCAAGTTTTTGGCGCCGTTGCCGGGGAACGGTTTTTAATTAATTTAGTTTATTTGATTATTCGTTATTTGTTTTTAGTTTAGTTTTATTTTTCTTTTAGTTTATTTTCGTTGATATCATTTCACTTATCGGGAAGGTTCTTGTTGTTAATTGCAGGAATTTGGGATCGTACACATTGATTGACTTTACTTTTTGCATGGGTTTCGAGAATGCAAGCGATTAGGGAATTCTTGACCTGATTAGCCTACTACTTTTTTGATTTGTCCAACTCAATCCATGAGGTGTAGTATAGCAAGGCGTATTGTGGTGGTTAAGTGGAAGACCGAGCTCTTGCTGTTCTTGACTAGTTAGATTATGGCCAGTAGAACTCAAAGGACCAACCCACCCGAGGACGTCACAGATCACCGTTTCTTGCAGTTCCCGCAAACTCTAAACAATGAAACCCAGGCCAAATATGTCAACAATTTGAGTCTGCTGCTTACTAAGGAGATTGACATAGCACCTTCATTTGATTGGGAATTGGCGGCCCAGACTGGACTTGCTGCATTGATCCAGGATTTTTTGTAATACATGCACTCGGATGCGAGTGGTGTGCATTTGTTCGTATGTCAGGGTTGGGCAAGACTGTTCAGGATCCAGGAGCCTGTGTATCGGGAATTTTTGCTGGAGTTTTATGCTACAGCTTCCTATGACCCTTGGAAGACACCAGATGATAGGACAACCTTTTCCTTTAGATTGGGTGGTGTGAGTCGGGAGTGCAGTGCGATTGAGTTTGCCACTCGAGTTGGGATATATACAGCAAACGAGACAAGGAGTGTCCACTTCCCGGCATTCCTTGCTGATTGTCTCACGGGCCGGCCAGATGACTACAATGAAAACACTTTTTGGGTCGAGATTACTGGGGGAGTGTACACACCATCTACTGCACAGGGGAGGATGATTCAGTCTACCACATACAAATTGCTGCACCCTCTGATTTCCATATCTCTCACGCACTATAAGAATAGTGAGAGAGTGTCGTCTATAAACTTGTATTTCTTATGGGAACTTGTTATGTAACGCCCGTGTTTCTGGGCTTACCATTTTTAGCAATGTAATAGTCTAGGTTAACCTTTGTAACCCCAATTTGAAATGACAAGAACGTATTATTATTTGAGTATTATGTGCTTTGTGCTTAATTGCTTAATTATTATAATGTAATGAATTAAGAATAAAATGAGCGTCAAAATTTAAGTGTAAAATAAACTTGATATCATTGGATAATGTTGTAGTAGTTGAAACGAGGTTTCCGAATATATATATATAGAACGCCCAAATCTGACTTCGTATGAGGAAGTTATGATTTTCTGAAGTTTCGACTGGCTAGTATGCAGCCCGAATACTCAATTTGAGATCGAGCGGTTTTTAGCCGAAACAATCTAAACGAGAATCGAAGATCTCGTTGTTAGTAGCGAAACGACGAAAAGTTAGGCGAGAACGGACGTCGGACGAAGAAGTTATGAATTTATAACGAAGTTTTTCCTGTCCCGGCCTTCTAAAAATAAATAATAAAAATAAATTCAAAATTAGCCGACAGAGTCTGAACGAAAGTTGTAGAGCGTAGTCTCACCTATGCGTGGATATAAAGAACGTCGAAAACAGAGCTCGTATGCAAAAGTTACGCAATTTAGAAGTTGACGATTCAAATTACGCCGAGCGTAATTTGAGTACGCCCAGCGTACTCAGTCGGATGCAACTTGTCTGACCAATACTCGAGTGCCACCGGTCGACGCACGAAGTGACGTCAAAGTACGCCCAACGTAAATTGAAATTACGTCCAGCGTAATCCCAGACCCAGCAGCCTATAAATAGAACTCGAGATCAGCCATTTTCCTTGCGATTTTTCTTACTTTCTCTCTAAGTTTTGCATCGTTTTGCGTGCCAATCATATCCCGAAGCCCCGGTATTATTCCCGAGCCCCGAAGCAAGTTCCGAAGTCCCGAGGATCCCGAGAAGTGAGATTTCTGAGCCGAAGCACTGCCCGCGAGGAGCCCGGTTTTTGTGAAGATCTTCCAGATCTACGGAGAGACACTACTTCTGCAAGCCGTAGTGCTGTCCGATCGTCTTCCGATCAAGTGAGTGTGTAGTCATTTTCATTCCAACGCAATATTATGAAGTATTCTATATAAAATATGTGCTATGTGTATTTATTTTGCTGTTATATGTGTGAATGTATATTCACTCTCTTCTATCTCATAGATCTGATATATTCTCTATGAAATACGTGTTATGTGTGTATGCCTCATCTGTTATGTGGAATATGTATTGATTAAAGCATGCTATACAGGTTTTTAAACAATGTATAAAAATGTATATTTTTATCTACTAATATGTTGGGTAGAACATGGGTAGATAATTGGTGTGAGATAAACAGATGAGAGGCCTCGGTGTTATTGGTGTTATTCTAGTCATTCAGCAGAGTATGGATGACGACCATAGACTATTCTAGACTGTCCTGTGGAACACTAGCAGGCTCATTACCTGTAGGTGTTGTGAACGACGTGTTCACCGGTGTACTCTATCCCCCACATGGTTGCCTTTAGGGCACTTATTGTTGAGGAAGCCCCTCTACAGTAATGTCCGTCCTGATGAAAATCCCGAATTAGGTTCCTTATAATAGATGTTATTTTAGGGACGTAAAGTGAGGATAACGGGAATGGGTAATCGGGTTTATTGTGGATTGTTGAAATTAAATATAATTATTGTGGGTTGAAAACCCTATATGCTCACCAGGCTCCGAAGCCTGACCCACTCAGTTTATTTGTATTACAGGAAGTGGCGCAAGAGCTTAAGATGGGCGAATCATCAAGTTGTTTTGTTTACAAGTCAGTATATGTATATATTTGTTGAATGACTTGTAATGTTATCGTTTATGCTTTGTGATCTGTATCGTAACATGACATCCCGAGTTTTGATTATATAATGAAAATACATCTCTTGATGAAATGCTTTGATAAATATTATTTTATCATGTTTTGTTTTGGGAACAAATTCCGCAACACTTTTAAATCAAAAGGATTCACTCTGAAATTATTTTAAAAAGCATAAATGAAATCGGTCTTTTCTGGCCGTGATTTTGGGGATGTCACATGTTACTCCAGGGAGGCACTTGAACCTTCCGGTTGCTTTAGCCGCTTATTTGGGTAGGAGGGCCAGGGGACTTCGGGAGGATAGCCCGATTTGCGGGGAGCATTTTATCACGCGATTAGCTCGATCCTATCAGTTGTTAACACGTGAGATTAAGAGATCGATGGTGTTTCATGATATGAGGCCGATGAGTCTTTAGTTAATGGAGTCGATGCGTGTACTTGAGCGGGGCGAGTATGGTGTCTTGCGGGTACAACCAGATGACGTGGCGGACGAGGAGGGTGCAGTCGAGCCACAACCACCATGAGCCCATCAGTGTAGACCTGCTCCTCGAGGAGCGCAGCAGGGACCTAAGCCGGAGATTGATATACGTTATCTGGCTCAGCGCATGGACGAGGGATTTTAGAGCCTGGGAGAGCGCGTTGCACACTTGGAGAGACAACAGTAGTGTTATGGGGATGCGTTGACCGCATTCTTTGCCCACCAGGGGTTTCAGTACTCGGTTCCTTTTCCTCCGCCATTCCAGTCACGACCTGATGGAGTTGGTACATTTGGGACACAACAGCACAATGACGGGAATGACGAGTGATTTAGTTTATCCTTTTTATTTTTGTGTTATTTTTAGTTTATTTTTGCGTTGCTTAGTATTAGTATTTTTATTTGGTATGTAATTAAGTTTAATTTAGGTTTTTTTTTGGTACTTTTGTTTTCCATGTTGATGCTCTTTGGTTGTTTAGTATCTTAGCATAATTTTCGCCCTTAGAAAGTTGGCAGTAAGTTCAGCAGCTAGGTCCGACTGTTGCTAGACAGAGCCGTGTGAGAGTTCGAAGATTATAGTCAAGACCCACGATTTGTCATAAGTGTGGGGGTGCATATTGATTTCGTGAGCGATTATTTAGAAGACTGGCATTTTATTTTGAACTCTTATGGTATGGATGAGCTGTTCCCACACCATAGAGTTTTATTTCGACGCGAGGTAGAAGTATCATCCCGGCTGCCACGATATGGTTGACACTTTCCTATGTTGTGGGGGAGTTTTCATCGCGAGAAGAGGCTGTCATTCTTGACGAGACGACGTGGTCGACACTTTCCCACGTAATGGTTAATATACATTGCATTTGTTTGCAATCTTTTGCACCACATTTTAGAAGTCGGCATTCTTGATTTTATTTATTGGCAAATTTAGAAGCAACAGTTCCAGTTTCCAGTCTTTCAGCAATGTTTGGAGCAACTTGTTGCAGCCCCATTCGATCTCGCCACAACTACCCCAGGGGAGTCTGTTCCTTTTTCTCCATTTTTATGTGCTTAATTAGTTTTATGCATACAATGAGGACATTGTATGAAATAAGTGTGGGGTAGGGGTCGATAAAAGTAAATTAAAAACTGAAATAATAGTTTGAAAATTGCTAGATTTAGGAAAATTTAAAAATTTAAAAACTTGAAATAATAGTTTAATTTAGAAAAATCTAGTGATAATTTAAAAAATTTGGTGATATTGTATGAGATGATCCAATGAGAACTCAAATGTTTAGTTGAGCCAATACACATTATAGTGCATTTGTGACTTCCCTTATTCTAGTGAAATCATGGGACAAAAACACAACTTCGCTTAATTTGAGGGATGCAATATGTTTAGTAGCCTGTACCTGAAATGTATCCAGGAAGACTTATGTAGTCATTGCACCTAGACTAATGTCTTAACTAATAAAGGTTAAAGTAGAGCACCCTTGCTTAAGCATGTAGGATTTGAGTGAAAAAAAAGTGAGTTACATGTAAAAAAAGAGAGAGAGAAGAGAGAATTACAAGAAAAGTTGAAAGAGTTTTGGAGCTATTAAAGTGTAAATTTGAAGATCAAAATTCCGAAGATTCAAAAAGTTGAAGCTACCAAAAATCAAAGAAGGTGGTGAATTCAAAAAAATCAAAGCTCAAATAACAAAGAAGTGAAGAATTCCAAAAGAGCTCCATAGTGATATCATAAATTGTAATTTTCTAGATTATGTGTGCTTGGGTTGCTCTACAAAAATACCTTGAGGTTAGAAAGTTTTCTGCGGATGGATTCGGAGGGATGCATAAAATGAAAATTGTTCAAAAAAAGTGGGCGAGTGTTTATGAGGATTGTGAGTATTTAGAACTAGGGGGTCCTTAGGAAAAAAATTTAGACACAAATGCATGCGTTGCGTTCTTGACATAATGGTTGAGTTTAAAATGGATTGTTTAGTGCGATATTGGTAAAGTAAAAGTAAATTTGCTTTGGGGCAAGCAAAAGCTAAGTGTAGGGTATTTTGATATGTGTATATATATATATATATATATATATATATATATATATATACACATTATATCTTAATATTTTAGCCTTTATTATTCTCTTATAGAACTAAAAAGTACTTATAATACTTTGAATTATGATTTGCAACTATTAATTGTCAATAGAGCGCAAAAGAAAAAACTGGAGCGGATTAGGGCTTAGAAGCTAAAAGAAAGAAATAATGTTGAGGTAGCCAATTACGCCCAACGTAATTGCTAAGTACGCTTAGCGTAATGGCCAAAGACGGATTACGCCCAACGTAGATAAGGTTACGCCCAGCGTAACGGCTTGCATCCGGATTTCCTAATCGCGACATAATTCTCACTACGCCCAACGTACACCGACTTACGCCCAGCGTACGTAAGTCGGTTCCAAGGGCTATAAAAAGAGATTATCAGCTAAGCAGACAGGGGGATTCGACTTCTAAGTCGATAATTAACTTCTGTTAAGCCTTTTTAAGGGTCTAGAAGGCAACAGTAAGGTCGTTAAGCTAACGAGAGCAGAGATCGGAAGGATTGGAGAGCGGATACATGTCGGTAATCATATGGGTTGTTAACGTGACCATGTTTAGCATTCCATTGTGATACTATTATGTGTTTAGTTTCTGATTTAGGTGTAAAAACCTTTTACTTTGTGTTTATGATTGAATGAAACCTTGATTTATAGATTAATTGCTAGATTAAGTTGTTTGTTTATGTTTAATTTATCTTGCCAAGCTTGTTAAAAGATCCTTATGTGTTAATGATAATTATTTGCTGTTAATTGTCAAGTAAATTAAGTTGTATGAAGATCTGCTTATTGCTTGTATCTTATGACTTTGATGACCATCAAGATTATAAGTCTAGGAATAGCGAATGTGAAACTAGGATTAACTTGGAAATAAGTAAGTTAACATGTGAGCCTTGTGTGATGACCGTCAACAAGAGGTTAATTGAACGACCAATTTGATTAACTATTGTTATAAGTCTTGCTTGATACGAACTGAACACTAGGAAACTGATGGGTTTGAGCCATAAGAACTTTCCTATGTGCACATACAAACCCTAATGCTTGGATCTATGTTTCTCTAATTGAACATGCAATGTATCCAAGACTTTCTATTGATAGATCTAGCATAAACATTCAAATAATAACATATGAAATTAGATCTAAGGAATACCTTGAGTTGCTTGCTTGAATCTTCTTGTCTTTGGAGCTTAGAGTCACAATTGTCACTCCTCTAATGGCTTACAAACACCAACTAACAAGAGGATGATAATAGAGAGAGAGAGAGAGAGAGGAAGGTAAGAAATCGGCCAAGGTTACTCCAATAACAAGGGTGTCGATTTCCTTGACCCCATGGATCTATTTATACTGGTGAGCCTCCTAGGGTTTCACCCTTAAAACTCTAATTGGATAACTTAGGCCCTAAGCAATCCAATATCCCTAATGATAAGCCTTGGATGATTTCTAGGCTCTTCCAAACCCTAATATCGTCCACCCCTTATCCATAAGGGATCACTGCTCAAAATACAACTATCATACAATTGACAGTTTATGCCCCTTTATTCAATTAATCTCTTTAAGTCACCAAATTAATTCCTAATTAATTTATGACTTATATTAATCAAATAACAATATTATTATTCCTTATATTATACTCATAATATATAAATAATATTTCTTCTCTCATTATAAATCATCCTGTCAAGTTGCTATGGTGAAGGCAACCCAAAAGGACCATGCACAACCGAGTCAAATACTTGCCAAATATAGTTGCAGCCTTAGACACTATTCCAACAGAACCATGCTAGTTTAATCAACTGATCACTGTTTGAATTGACTTGTTTGCTAAAAGATTAGTAATAGTGAACGCGAATCTAATCATTTTAGGAATCGGTGAACATGAATAAATGAACTTGTGTATGCAATTGTCTATGCTTTTAAGGTGTACTTTATCTAAACCAAAGTACCTGAAGAGATTTTTTCTCTTGTTAGTTTATTGAGATTTGTCAATTAATTGTTCGTTTGAGATTTATTAAACTAGTTCATAAGCACTAGGTCAATTAATTGCGATCAACCTTTTCGTCACATTCCATAAGGTGATTCCAACAAGCGCGGGTTTGTTCCAATGCTCAAAACTAGTTCATAAGCACTCATGAACGTTGCAGCAAACTTTTGCTATGTCTAATACCATTTAGACAATCTACACACCAATTCATGACAATCTTCATTCATACTTACTTCCAACATATGAACGATTGTGGATTGTTTGAATAATTCGATTATTCTAAATAAATTCAATTATTCTGGAAGTCAAAACATGCAAAGTGAAACAATAGTTAAACAATTAACATAAGACAGTAACTTTACTTATAAATAATACTCCTTTATTTAATCATCAAATGTTAATTACATTTATCTATTACAAGTTTCTAAAATTATCTAATCTAATCTAATATCATCTCTCAGTCCAACACTCCTAGCATGTTGCAAATGCTTAACCCTACTCAGTCCCTTCGTAAGCGGATCTGCTGGGTTATCTTCTGATGATATCCTCCTAACCACGAGGTGTCCTTCTTCTACTCGATGTCTAATGAAATGGTATTTTTTGTCGATATGACGAGATCTGCCATGATCTCTTGGTTCCTTGGTCAAGGCAACCGCTCCTTCATTATCACAGAAAATTTCCATAGGCTCCTTTATGGTAGGCACAACTCCAAGATCACCAATGAAGCTCTTCAACCATATTGCCTCCTTTGACGCTTCGCTCGCTGCAATGTACTCTGATTCGCACGTTGAATCAGCTATGGTTTCCTGCTTGGAACTCTTCCAAGTTACTGCTCCTCCATTAAGGGTAAACACCCAGCCCGACTGCGAACGGAAGTTGTCCCTGTTGGTCTGAAAGCTGGCGTCACTATACCCTCGCACCTTCAAGTCATCACTCCCCCGAGGACTAAAAACCATTCCTTGGTCCTCCGAAGGTACTTAAGGATATTCTTGACCGCGATCCAATGGGCTCTGCCAGGGTTCCCTTGATATCTACTAACCATGCTCAAAGCAAAGGCTACATCAGGGCGAGTACAAGTCATAGCATATATGATTGAGCCAACTGTGGAAGCGTATGGTACTCGGCTCATCTCTGCTATTTCGGCTTCGGTACTCGGACTTTATGTCTTACTCAACTTGGCATTACTTTGTATCGGTAATTCTCCCTTCTTCGAATTTTCCATACTAAAACGTTTTAGCACTTTATCTAAGTAAGTGTTCTGACTAAGTGCTATTAGTCTCTTACTTCGTTCTCTCACTATCCTTATACCCAAGATATAGGAAGCCTCTCCGAGGCCCTTCATAGCGAAGCACTTCCCGAGCCAGGACTTAACCTCCTGCAGTGTCGGGACGTCATTTCCTATGAGTAATACGTCATCGACATACAGAACGAGGAAGCTGACTATACTCCCACTGGCTTTGACATATACACATGATTCATCTTCGCTTCGTACAAATCCAAACTCTTTGACTTTCTCATCGAAGCAAAGATTCCATCTGCGAGACGCTTGCTTAAGTCCATAAATGGACTTCTCAAGCTTACACACTCTATTTGGATGCTTCGGATCAACAAAACCCTCTGGATGAGCCATGTAAACATCCTCAACCAACTTCCCATTAAGGAAAGCAGTCTTGACATCCATTTGCCAAATCTCATAATCATGAAATGCGGCAATAGCTAGCATCACTCTAATAGACTTTATCTTCGCAACTGGTGAGAAGGTCTCATCATAGTCAACTTTGGGAGTTTAAGTAAAGCCCTTCGCAACCAATCGTGTCTTATATGTGTGTACATTTCCATCCATGTTGGTCTTCTTCTTGAATATCCATTTGCACCCAACGGTCTTACGTCCGGGCACATTATCAACCAAATTCAAAACTTGGTTGTCATACATGGATTGGATCTTGCTGTCCATCGCCTCTTTCCATTTTGCAGACTCTGGGGTCTATGGGGAGTTGGTCCCTCTTTTAGTAGACTCATGCCATGGCTTCCTTATAGCTATTAGGTTCATCTAGATTTATTAGTGTACCATCACTAATATACGTATCCCCTTCGGTAGTAATATGAAAACCATAAAACTGGGGTTGAACTCTAACTCTTCGGAACGTCTAATAGGTAAGGACTCGTCAATTGGTTCAACCGGAGTTTCCTCCTCGGGTTGAGCGCCAGCGGTAGAGGTTCCTTCATCAATCGATTCTTGAATCTCTTCAAGGTCGATTTGCCTCCCACTGTCTCCTTGGCTTATGAGTTCTTGCTCTCGGAAAACCCCTCTCCTCGCAATGAAGACAACATTGTCATTCGGTCTATAGAAGAGATATCCAAAGGATTTATGCGGGTAGCTGATGAAAATACATCGCTCACTACGAGGTTCGAGCTTGTCGTGAGTATCTCGTCTTACGAAAGCCTCGCAACCCCAAACCTTGATATGTGCTAACGAGGGAGCTTTCCCTGTCCACATTCCGTAAGGTGTTTTGGCAACCTTCTTAGTTGGGACTCGGTTAAGGACATGGGCGGCAGTCTCTAAGGCATACCCCCAGAATGAGATAGGTAGTGAAGCACGACTCATCATAGAATGAACCATGTCTAACAAGGTTCGATTACGCCTTTCTGCCACACCATTCAACTACGGTGTCCTAGGTGGTGTCAATTGCGAAACTATTCCACATTCTTTGAGATAGTCGTGGAATTCAAGACTTAGGTACTCTCCTCCTCGATCGGATCGAAGCATCTTGATTTTCCTGCCCAATTGATTCTCCACTTCATTTTTGAATTCTTTGAACTTTTCAAACGTTTCTGACTTTTGCTTGATTAAGTAAATATACCCATATCTACTATAGTCATCGGTAAAAGTCACATAGAAGCGGTTCCCATCCTTTGTGGTTGATCTAAAGGGTCCACATACATCGGTATGTATGAGGTCCAATAAACCCTCACCCTTTCACATGTGCTAGTGAAGGGTGACTTGGTCATCTTTCTAAGTAAACAAGATTCGCATGTGTCATCTTCCCTAAGGTCGAATGACTCCAACACTCCATCCTTTTGGAGTTGGGCTATGCACTTCTTGTTGACATGTCCAAGACGACAATGCCACAAGGATGCTCTATCCATACTATTGGAAGAATCCATGCAGAAAACATCATTTCCTAGGTTATCTACAATCATAACAGTTTCATAAATTCCATTACATGGCATTGCTTCAAAATATAAGACACCATTTAGATAAGCATAAATTGAACCATTCTCATTATTAAAAGAAAATCTAAATCCTTGTCTAAACAAACCATGAAACGAAATGATGTTTCTTGCCATATCTGGCGAGTAGCAACAATTATTCAAATCTAAACTTAATCCATTACTAAGCACTAAATAATACACTCCAATCTTAGTCACAGGCGACGATCTTCTGTTCCCTATGATTAGATTTAATCTTCCACGCTCCACATCCCTATTTCTTCTTAGTCCCTGCAATTCAGAACAAATGTGGTAACCACACCCGGTATCGAGGACCCAAGAAATAGCATGATATGAATCATTAGATTTAATTGTGTAAATACCTGCGAAAGATAGGTTGATCTTTCCTTCCCTGATAGCTTGCAGGTATTTTGGGCAGCTTCTCTTCCAATGCCCTATTTTTTGGCAATGGTGGCACTCTGCCTCCTTTGGGTTAGGGTTGGGCTTAGCAGGATCAACTTTGGTCCCACTAGATGAGGACCCATCTCGGGACTTTCCCTTGCGGTAGCTCTTAGACGGAGCCTTCCTCTTCTTGCCCCTTCCCTGCCCAATAGCCAAAACAGGAGCAGCGGGTAGATTGGGAGTGGGTGCAACAGACTTGTCCTTAAGGTTGCTCTCAGCAACCCTTAGGAGACCTTGGAGCTTACTTAGGGTGACCTCTTCCTTGTTCATGTGGTTGTTCATCCTAAATTGGTTGTAACACGGAGGCAAGGAATGAAGTACCATGTCGATAGCTAAGTCTTCCCCAAAGTCGACATTCAACTTGCGAAGACGATCGACATACCTTTGCATCTCTTGCAAGTGTACGGTTAGAGATTCTCCATGTCCCATTTTAGCAGAGATCATGTTAGTGAAGATCTCGTAACGTTCCTGCCTCACGTTTTGATGGTATCTCTCCTATCAGTCTTGATGCATCTCGTATGGATACATGTCCTCATAGGACTTGTGGAATTCGGCGTTCATTGTGGCTATCATGATGCAATGAACCTTTGTTGCATCATGCTCATGAGTCTCAAAAGCAGTCATTTCAGTCGGAGTAGCGATTTATGGATTGATCTTCTCGAGCTTCTCGTCAAAGACATACTCCTTGTCCTCGTAGCGAGCAATCGTGTGAATGTATCTTATCCATTCGCTAAAGTTCGTTCCATCAAAAGTCACCTTTTGGCAAAGGCTCATCAATGTGAACGAGCTAGCAGCAGCGTTGTTTGCGTTCGACATCTACAAATAGAAAGGAAAAAGATTGATTAGAATTTAAATCCCTAATTATCACCCAATATGAAAAATTAGGGCTAGGATCCAACAACAATATTTACATATTAGAAAAGGGATGTCGTAATCCAACATGCAAACAATTTGAAGGTAAGTGAATGACGATTCACTAATTCTCCACCATGAAAACCTAACTTTAAGTTCTAAATGTATTGAGAATTCCTAGGTTTCGATGAGATTCATTGAACCTTTCAATGGCATGTTTAAATCTCGATATGCCCCTCTTGTTTGTGACTGGGATATCGAGGATCACAAAGTGGGTGTGAATAACCATGCAAATCTACACGACGCCTTCATTGTGACAATCACCTATTCGATGTGCCGGTAAACCACACACGCTCCACCGAACTATGATACACAATGAATCACCCTTTGCCACCTTTGCTTAGAACCAATTAGTGTGCCGGTAAACCACACACGCTCCACTAATCTTCTTAGCAAGGGTGCAAAGTGCAATTTCATGGGATTGCATCAATTCACTTTTCCTAAAGTAACTAGGATTGGGAATTTGAAAAACATGTAGTTACTTTGTATTTCAATATTATACTTTTAATGAGGAGATGGGGTTGCCCTATCCTACCCGTTCGGCTAACGACCCTCCACCGATCAAGCAAGCGGTGGGTGTGAGTGTACACCCATTAAGCGCCATTTTATAGGCAGCAACCTTATACCCACCTTATAGACCGGCTTCGTGAATGAGGCCTACTAACAGTAAGAACAGCATTTTAATTATACATATATATATTAAGCTTGTAATCATATAGTAGTATAGGGTTGAATTTTAAACTTGTAAAATTCTAGGGTTTGAAATTTAAATTGTCTAAATTAAACTTTTAATCACAAAACTTAAATTTCAAAACTTGAGGACAAGTTTTAAACCTTTCAAAACATAAGGGATCAAATAACAAATATTTAAATTAACCATTTAATCTCATAATTATCCCTATTTGATTTATTTAAATGTTTCTTGCAAAACAATTTACTAATTTAATTAAAATAATCAATTAATATCATATAAGGAAATTATTATTCGATTAATTGGTAAATATCTTGAATTAGGTCAAGGATATACTCAAATATATGCTAAAATCGGATTTATATTGACCCATTAAGATAAAGGCAAGTTTCCATAAGATAAACAGCAAGAAATCCCGAAACTAGCTCCTTCTGACGCTCGAACTCGCCGAGTACCACAATGGACTCGCCGAGTTGAGGCCTACTCGCCGAGTTCATCAGGCAGAAGGACAAAATCGAATTTTTCAATCAACAATCAAGCAACCAATGCATCAATTCAATAGAAACCAATCAAGGCTCTGATACCACTTATGGGTTTGAGCCATAAGAACTTTCATATGTGCACATACAAACCCTAATGCTTGGATCTAGGTTTCTCTAATTGAACATGCAATGTATCCAAGACTTCTATTGATAGATCTAGCATAAACATTCAAATAATAACATATGAAATTAGATCTAAGGAATACCTTGAGTTGCTTGCTTGAATCTTCTTGTCTTTAGAGCTTAGAGTCATAATTGTCACTCCTCTAATTGATTACAAACACCAACTAGCAATACGATGATAATAGAGAGAGAGGGAGAGAGGAGGGGAAGAAATCGGCCAAGGTTACTCTAATAACAAGGGTGCCGATTTCCTTGACCCCATGGGTCTATTTATACTAGTGAGCCTCCTAGGGTTTCACCCTTAAAACCCTAATTGGATAACTTAGGCCCTAAGCAATCCAATATCCCTAATGATACGCCTTGGACGATTTCTAGGCTCTTCCGAACCCTAAAATCGTCCACCCCTTATCCATAAGGGATCACTGCTCAAAATACAACTATCATACAATTGACAGTTTATGCCCCTTTATTCAATTAATCTCTTTAAGTCACCAAATTAATTCCTAATTAATTTATGACTTATATTAATCAAATAACAATATTATTATTCCTTATATTATACTCATAATATATAAATAATATTTCTTCTCTCATTATAAATCATCCTGTCAAGTTGCTATGGTGAAGGCAACCCAAAAGGACCATGCACAACCGGGTCAAATACTTGCCAAATATAGTTGCAGCCTTAGACACTATTCCAACAGAACCATGCTAGTTTAATCAACTGATCACTGTTTGAATTGACTTGTTTGCTAAAAGATTAGTAATAGTGAACGCGAATCTAATCATTTTAGGAATCGGTGAACATGAATAAATGAACTTGTGTATGCAATTGTCTATGCTTTTAAGGTGTACTTTATCTAAACCAAAGTACCTGAAGAGATTTTTTCTCCTGTTAGTTTATTGAGATTTGTCAATTAATTGTTCGTTTGAGATTTATTAAACTACTTCTTCATTTCTTTCGTGTGTTTTGTAACCTATAATCAAATATTCTGAATTAATTTACCACCGTTCCCCTTGTGTTTAACACCCTTGCTTATCAAAGCTATACTATACTCGATCAGGTTCACTGCCTGTAAGGTGTGGTTTAGATGCGATAAATTAGAACATATAAATAAAAAACTAGTGCCTTCAAAATTCACATCAGACGAAATCCAGACGTTCCTCACCAACATAACTTCTTTTTATTTTGTTTTTCAAAATAAAAACTTTCTTGATTCAACTAATATGACCTTTTTATAAGTGACAGATCATCACAATCATCATAAAAGGAATGTATATCATCATATATTATATACAATAGTTTACCATTCATATCTCTTGTAGTCACTCCTGAAATTACTCTCTTAACTTATTGTATTATGCCTATAAATGGGCATTCAAAGAATGTAATTAGAAACAAAAAAAATTCAATTGTAATATTCTATAAACCTTTTATGATATCAGAGCTTTCTGCTCCTCTGAGCCTTCACGACCCAAAAAGCCTGCACGATCTTCCTCTTTAACATGACCACTATTGTTGAAATCACCACACACACTCATTTTCCAATTAAGCTGACATCAACCAACTTCCCTGTATGGAGAAAACAGGTTTTGTCCATTTTAATCGGCCTTGATCTTGAGAAATATATTCAAGACTCAACTGAACCACCACCAAAGAGAATCGACAACAAACCCAATCCACTATATCAGTCATGGTACCGCCAGGATCAAATTCTTCTTGGTGCACTTCTCGGTAGCTGTTCAGAAACTATCCAACCCATCGTCTTCTCTACAGAGACCGCCCGTCAAGCATTCAACTGCTGGATAGATAGTTATGCTAGCGCCTCTTGATCCCACATCATCTCCTTAAAATCAAAAGTCGCCAGGAACCCCAAAAACTCCAGACCAATGGCAAAATTTCTTCACGAGATGAAAGGAATAGCTGATGAACTTGCCCTTGCACAGGCTCCAATTGAAGAAGAAGACTTAATTGTTCTAATCCTAACTCAATTACGGGACGATTACAAGCACATCACCGCTGCCCTAAAAGTCAGGGATACACCACTCACCTTCTCTGATCTCTTCGCCAAACTTGTTGATTATGAACGATGGCTTCAAGAAATCATTTCGACACCCACCATTGTTACCGTCAACCACACAAAGAAGGGCTTCACTGGACGCACGGGATATGATTCCAGGCCCAATCATCGGTCCAATAACTATGGGCCACGAAACAAGAAGCCTCAAAATAACTGGACTAATTTTAACAATAATCGTAACAATATTTTTTTGTCAAATTTTCAAAATTTCAGGTCATGACACAAAGGTTTGCAGAAAGTTAGCTCGTTTTCTATGAGAAAACAATATTATTATCTCATCGGATTCCCAACCAACTCCCGTGGTCAACTACCCTACGGTTGCATCTTCTTCACCGACTCCACCACGGATGTTTCATATTGGGGCGTCTCATCATGTAGCCTTCGACAGATCCCAATTCCACACTCTATCAGATCTAGGGGGACTAGATGAAATAGTGCTCAGCAATGGTACAACTCTGCCCATTTCTCAAACTGGACACACATCACTTCCATCTCGTTCTCGCCCATTACATTTACATAATATTCTTATTGTTCCTCAATCAAAAAATAATCATATATCAGTAGCAAAGCTCTGCAAATATAACCACGTTTCGGTTGAATTTTGTCCCTATCATTTTTTGGTTAAGGATCTTCGCACGGGGGCGCCTCTCATGCGGGGAATGAACATCAATGATCTCTACTATGCAGCTGTCAACTCCCTTCGTCGTTTGTCACAAATCAACTCTACCACAACTTCCATCGGGTCTCTTCTCTCTTGGCATCACAAGCTTGGACATCCTTTAATAAAAGTTCTAAAGCGCTTACTTAAGACTTTAGGCATTTCTTACAATAACATGTCCACTGTTACTTTTCATTGTGATTCATGCTCCACTAATAAAAGCCATAAATTACCTTTTGGTGAAAATTCATTTCATGTTTCCAAACCCTTGCAACTTATATACTCTGATGTCTAGGGCCCGGTCCAATCCTCAAACGATAGCTTTACCTACTATGTGATATTTGTTGATTTTTATTCTAAATATACATGGTTCTACCCTATGAAGCGAAAATCAGATGTCTCCATTTTGTTTCCTGAATTCAAGACATTAGTTGAAAAATACTTTCACACCCCTTTAGTCTCACTTTTCTCAAATAATGGTGGTGAATATATTGGACTTCTTCCATATCTCAAACAACATGGCATATCTCACTTCACCACTCCCCCGCATACTCCAGAACAAAATGGTGTAGCCGAAAGACGTCACCACCACATTGTTGAAACCGGTCTCTCTCTCCTCCGCCATGCAAAATTACCATTGTTATTTTGGTCCCATGCATTTGAAACTGCAGTTTACCTAATCAACCCTTCCCACAAAAATCTTGGCATTTCAATCACCATACCACAAGTTATATAACTCTTCACCCACTTACACAAAACTAAAACCATTTGGTTGTTTGTGTTTTCCATGGCTACGACCGTACGCTCCTTCAAAACTTCATCCCCGATCCATAAAATGCATCCTCCTCAAAATCCGCATACAAATGCTATGATCCCATCACTCAACGTCTTTACCATTCCCGCCATGTTGATTTCATTGAACATGAGTTCTTATTCACATCCAAAGTTGCATCCAACTCCCCCTACCATCAACTGATTCATTCATATTACCTACCCATCCACCTTCACACCCACCACCACCACCAACAAGCATCTCTGATCATCCTATCTTGCATACACCCACGCCCACCATACACATATCTACTCCCACAAATCCTCCCTTCACTCAAACTAAACGTACTACTCCCTCATTCTCTCGAACCACGGATGCCTCACCCACCATTCCATCCACCTCACCCACTTCCTCTTCACCATCCACCCAAAGCTCAAACAATGATCCATCACCCTCTCCTCCACAACCCAACCAACAGCCTCAATGGTCAAGAAAACAAAACCCTAAATATTTCAATGACAACCTCATCAACACCACTACCGCTCACCCTATACCAACCGCCCTCGATCCTACAACCCCAACCCAAGCCCTTAAAGACCCTTAATGGCGAAAAGCAATGGATTTTGAGTTCAACGCTCTTATTCAAAACCAAACCTGGGAACTTGTGTCTCCACACTCCCACAAACCAATAGGTTGCAAATGGGTATTTTGTATTAAACGCAATCCTGATGGTTCCGTTGAAAAATACAAAGATCGTCCCGTAGCTAAGGGATTTCGTCAACAATATGGGAAAGACTACTTTGATACATTTAGTCCTGTTACAAAACCAGTTACTATTTGAACCATTCTGTCCATTGCTCTCTCCAAAAACTGGCCCTTACGGCAACTAGATGTTAATAATGCCTTTCTTCATGGGACACTCCATGAAGATGTCTTCATGAACCAACCACCTGGATTTGTTAATCCTCAGTTTCCTAACCACATCTGTAAGCTCAAAAAATCTCTATATGGTCTCAAACAAGCTCCACGGGCATGGTACATTGAACTTACTACATTTCTTCTTCAATTTGGGTTTCGTAAGTCCCTCGCCGATGCATCCCTATTCATATATCAACACCATCACACCATATGCTACTTCATGGCTTATGTTGATGATATTGTTCTCACCGGCAATGATCCTAAATTTCTTAATCACTTTACTTAGGCATTGAGCAATAAGTTTTCAATCAAATACTTAGGGATGCTTCATCACTTTTTAGGTGTTGAAGTCATACCTACTCCTAATGGACTCTTCTTGTCTCAACACCGTCACATCCAAGATATCCTCCATCAATTCAAAATGGATAGAGCTAAGGAAGTCATTAACCCTCTCAGTGCCACAGAACCCCTGGACTTGCATCACCCATCACCACTGATTGATGCCACACCTTATCGCAAACTTGTTGGCTCGCTTCAATATCTCGCCTTCACTCGCCCTGATATTTCCTTTGCTATCAACAAACTCCCTCAATTCATGCATGCTCCTAGACAAGCTCACTGGCAAGCCTTGAAACGTATCTTACGGTACCTAAAAGGCATTATTTATCACAGTCTCTCCCTAAATCGTTGCTCGCCTCTCACTCTCTCAGCCTTTTCTGATTCTACATGGGGTGGAGTTCATGATGGCGGCCGGTCCACCACAGCCTATATTCTCTACCTTGGTACAAATATCATCTCATGGAAGTCTACACACCAAAAGTCGGTCTCTCGTTCGTCTACTAAAGCAGAATACAAAGCCTTAGCCAATGCCTCTACTGAGCTTCTTTGGATTAAAAACTTACTAAAAGAACTTGGTGTTACCAATAACCAACCATCGGTTCTATTTTGTGACAATATAGGTGCTACATATTTATGTGCTAATCCAGTCTATAACTCATGAATGAAGCACGTCGCTCTTGACTACTACTTTGTACGGGAACAAGTATCTGCTGGACAACTTCGTGTTTTTCATGTCAACTCTCATGACCAACTTGCCGATATGCTCACTAAACCATTGACGAAAGCTCATTTTCTTCGAAACCGATCTAAGATTGGCGTATCCAATGGATCCACCATCTTGCGGGGGCGTATAAGTGACAGATCATCACAATCATCATAAAAGGAATGTATATCATCATATATTGTATACAATAGTTTACCATTCATATCTCCTGTAGTCACTCCTGAAATTACTCTCTTACCTTATTGTATTATGCCTATAAATGGGCATTAAAAGAATGTAATCAGAAGCAAAATAATTTCAATTGTAATATTCAATAAACCTTTTACTTTTCATATAATTAAGCCGAAGTAATCGATGATGAAGGCTAGCTTCACACAAAACACATTTGATTGTGGTTACCCGGAAGGCGCCTTAAGATTATTGACATGTATACCCGAATCTTTATTGAGAAATTCTAGGGGTATTTTGGTCTTTTATAAAATAAGAATATTCTTTGATTTGTGATGAAGGAAAAAGATCATATTTAAGCCGGCACAAGGGGAGTATACAGCACGTGAATCTTTTTTAAGAAACTCTAGGGGAATTTTTCTCCTTAATTATCTATTAGTAATTTCTTTGAACAAAGCTTGATGACAGCCAGCAAGAAGCCGAAATGACTGACCTGATTATTTTATTTGACTGCCAAGAGAGCGTGTGTGTATATATATAGGGTCGGCCTTGAGGATTCAAATGCCCAGGACGAGCCGAATAAAAAAGGCACTTAGTCCTTAACGTGTGATAAATTAAATTATATAAACTAATATTTTTTTTTAAACGATGATAACCTTTATAGCAATAAACATATCAAAACCATAGTATTTAATAAATAATTGCATATCGTAGCAGTTAACCGATGATCCGTGAAGCTCTCCTAGCATTCTTGATAGCAAATTGGTTGAGTAACTCTTCGTAGTCTATACTCTCTAAGATTTCGTTCTCGATAGATATCATCGCCAAGCCTCTAAGTCTTTCTTGGGACATTGTGGAGCATAAGTAAGATTTCAATAACTTCAATTTTGAAAAACTCCTTTCTGCAGATGCCACCGTTACTGGAATAGTCAAGAATATTCTATATGCAATGCTTGCATTTGGGAAATAATCAAGTTCTTTCAAAAACTTCAAAACATCTACAGGGTTGCTAAATTCATTGGTTTCCAATGTCTCAAATAATTTCAACTCCGTATAAACTTCCTCGGCATCAATATCCGATCTTTCTTCAAACTTGAGTGCTTTTTCATGACGATGACAAGACGACTTAAGATCTTTATCTTCAATTCCCCTCAACTTATGTGGAAATAGAAAACCAAATACTTTGTCATACTCTTTGAATTGTTCAAATCTTGTCTCAAGAGAAGAAATAGCTTGACCAACAATGTATAAGAAATAGTTGACTCTGAAATTCTCTTCTGGTGTAAATGAAACTTCTTCATTGCTTGAACTCTCATCAAACCTTTTTTCCTTTCAATCAGATGCTTTTTTGGAAATATTGGATCAATACCCATTTCAATAACAATCTCCTTAGCTTCACCAATCGCTTTTGAAAAACCAGTTTCTCTATAATCCTTGAAGTACTCAATCAATTTGTTTATTTCTGTAATAGCATTATCAAGATGCATATCCTTTGATTGTAAGCTTTTACTGACAATATTCACATGGTTTAGTACTTGATGCCATATAACAGTTGATACCAAAAATTCAAAGTCACCAAGTTCTTTTTCTGCTAATGAAGTTGCTTCACTTGCAATTGCAGCATCATTATCTTTTTCTCCAACTTGAAGTAAAGCTTCTCGTACATCAACAAGTTGCAGTTTAATAGCCTTTACACTCTCAACCCGACTTTCCCAACGAGTTTGACATAATGACTTAAGACTCCATGCTTTAACATTATCTTTCAGAATTTCCCACCTCTTGGTAGAATTTGCAAAGATAGTATAAATCCGTTGGATGAATCCAAAAAAATTATTTCCTTTCACACACTTGTTAGCCATATCACATAATGTTAGATTAAGAGAATGACAACCACAAGGAGAGTAAAATGCTCTAGGATTTATATCTAAAAATCTCTTTTGCACTCCTTGGTGTTTTCCTTTCATGTTTGCTCCATTATCATAGCCTTGACCACACATATCATCAATTTCAAGACCAAGAGACTTTAACTCCTCAAGTGTAATATCAAATAGTCCTTTTCCGGAGGTATCATCAACATTCAAAAAACCTAAAAAGGACTCCTCGACAGTAATAGAATTATATGATAACTTTAAATACCTCACTATTATAGTGATATGTTCTTGGTGACTTGAATCAGGAGTACAATCAAGTATGATTGAGTAGTACTTTTCTTCCTTTATCTTCTTGATAAGTTCCTTTTTAATTTCTTGAGCTATCAAAAGTATTAGTTCGTTTTGGATTGTGTGCCCAAGATAATGCACATGAAGCTCGTCATTTGTGATGTGTCGCACATGCTCTTTGATAACCGGGTGAAAGTCTTCCAACATTTCAATGACACCCAAAAAATTTCCATTACCTGTTATACATTTTACATATTAGAAATGAAATCAGTCATAATAGTTAACAAAAAAGTATTTGTTGGAATTGAAAAAAAAAATATACAATCTATAGTTACCTTTTTGATACAACTTTTCATTTGATCCACGAAATGCTAAATTATGTTTAGCAAGAAACTTCACTACTGCAATGATTCCCAAAAGGACTTGTTTCCAGTAGTCTCTTTCTTTCTTAAACTGCTCATATTGAAATTTATCAATTTCATTGAAGTTCAATCTTTTACGCTTATCAAACCACTTATTCCTATTTGTGAGATGATCTAACGAAATTTCATGTCCTTTAACTCTACTGGTAACATGGTGCCAATCAGAATAACCTTCGTCGCCTAATTTACCTTTCGAAATCCCTTTTCTAAACACTTTACAACAAAAGAAAAATACCCGGTCGAGCTCTTTCGAATATACTAGCCATTCCCTATCATACTTCTCCAAATTTCATAAAGTTCTTGTATATAAAGCTGTAGAAAATCGTTTACCAGATTTATCGGACCATACATAATACTAGTATCTCTTTTAGGACCTTTTTCGACCAAAAGTTTAATCTCCTCATAATTAAGTTTATCCCACCTTCTTGGATCACATATATCAATAAGCTCTTTAACGGGCTCTTTCTCTTCTGTCTCTTCTACTTCTACTTCTACATGTTCTTGGTGTTCAATATCATCTTCAACATGCTCTTCAATAGGTTCTTTAACATGTTGTCTACGGATAAACTTATCTAGAGCACCGGCTTCGGCCTTTCTCTTTTCTTCATCTAGTTTTCTTTTTTTACGTTTTTGACTACCGGATGGTTGTTTAGACTTCATCACTACAAGTTCATTACTTTCAAGTTAGGAATTAAATATGATATTGTATAAATGTTTTATAATCCATCACTAAAGTTAAAAAGGTAGTATCAATGTAATGAGGAAATGTCATTACTTAAAAGTTAAAACAACATATTTGGTGTTTTATTAATTGAAGACCTTACTTTGATACAAGCACAATTAATGATTATTAAAAGAAAAATGGATTGGTCAAAGTTGGGGTTTGATTGTCTCTAAATCTCTATGACCAATGAGATTACTTACTTTATGTAATTTGGGGAAGGCTTATTCTAAGTTGGGGTTACATCCACTTGCGATTCTGAGTTCACGGTTACAAATTTACAATCAAAGAAAGAAGTTTTTTAATCAAATTAGGAGTTCACGATTACAATCAATTAATCAAATGTGATAACTGCTAAATGAAATTGCGATTTCTAGTTTAAGAGTTTTCTACCTTATGAGTTATGAATAATCAATTACCTTGAATGGTTATTGATTGATGAACAGTCAATGCTTCTGGACTGCTGTCTACTGCGAATTGGTAACCTCCGATGCCTTTATTGAGTAAATAGTAATGTTTTCTTTTTGTTCACTGAAGCCTCTACGTGTGGACTAAGGAAAGTAATTATCAAGGTTTTTGATTTGGGCTGCTACAATTGAATATACTAAAAAAACAATTTTTTTGGGCCCCTTAAAAAACAAGGCCCTGTGCAATGGCCCTTCTTGCCCCCCTACCATCGGCCCTATATATATATATATATATATATATATATATATATATATATATATATATATATATATATATATATATATATATATATATATATATATATATATGGTTTTTATTAATGAATTCTAGTTATGTGTAGGTCTCCAACCAATATTCCAATCGTCGTGATTATAGAGAAATCTGTTCTGAGTGAATATACAAAATGCAGGATGATATTTTTGACTCAGTGTTTTGCAATATGTCAACAAAAAAACTCTCAAGTGAATTACACGTTAACTTTTTATTAGCAATTTTGATACATGTCAATAATTTGCATAATATCCCAAATTACTTTATCTTTAAATGCATGGTTATATTACAATGCACTTTATTTCTTGTGATTATATAGGTCTCTATGGAAGCTGCAAAGAGATGTCTTCTTGGTCACTTTAATATTATGAGGGACGTATTTGGGTCTGCAAATTTATTGAAAAAAAATTGGGACATAACTGAAATCATTTCCCTGTGTTCATTAATTGAAAAAAAAACATAGATTATCCGAAAATAAAAAAAGAATCTATTTTTGTAAATTTGATATTATAAACTTTTTGCTATATAATTTGATAACTGACCGTTTACAACATCTTTTTTTTGTCAATTTCATGGTTCAACAAATTACCACTTTGCCATACAACATGATCTTAGATTTTCATGTACCTGACCCACAAAACATCAACAAAAAAATTGACTCATGCAACACACGAGCCTCTTTATCGGTTCACATTATTATAGTCCAAATCTGAAATGCTCACTTGCCATTTAATGACCATTTTTGTAAATGGGTAATAGTTGTGTGATTTACCTATATCTCTAGGTCATTAGTAATTATCATAATGTTTGCAACATTAGGTTTGTAGGAGTGGTGTAGAGTTCACCGAGCTCCATTTCATCTAAACCCTTGGCCCATCTTTGCCGATGAGAGAGAAATGATAGCTACATGTCAAGCACAACACAAAAACTCGACATGTTGAGCATTAGAGGCAGTGTTTGCGGAGCCACATCAACATATCGTGCCCACATGCCGAACGCACTCCGTTTAGCTTTATGAATCGCTTTATTTTTCACGTCACAAGATGTTACCCTATGTTTCATTTACATGGTTCAACAATCTGATTGGTACTATATTTCATGAGTTCTCTAGTATATTCATAGATAGAATCAAGACAACTTTCATACCAACTGTAACCATTTGTTTCCCTTTTCGTACAAGTTTTGATCTATGGAGTTATACAAGGATTGTGATGCCAAGAATAGAGAATAGATATGCATAACATTGAATCAAATTAGAACAATTACACTATAGTACATTATATAGGGCATGTTCGGCAAAACTATCTAGTAGTGAGTAGCTTGTAGCGGGTAGCGTTAAACGCTACATGAATTAGCAGTTGGATTTGATGTAAGTCCCTAATTTTCCTGTGTATCAATCAGATTCGTTTGATGGTGCAGAATCTCAATCAAACGGATGATGCCAGATCACAATAAGAAGAGAAGGAGAAGAAGAATATTAAGAATCTGGATTGTATTGATGATATGAATGAAATTCCTTACAATAGATTCTCTCACACAATATGCTCTCTCTTCCTCTCTCTCTCTCTCTCTCTTGGTCGTACAATCTCTAGGGTTCATCAATGTTTTCCTCACACCCTCACCCCTATATATATACACACGGGAAACATGGGCCGTAAACAGGGTAACCTATTTACGGTTGTAAACACCTCCTTGGCCATAAACTTGACCGTAAACACATAAGATATTACATAAAAATACAATTTCCTAGAAAAGCAAAGTATAAACCATATTTTTGACCCAACAATCTCCCCCTTGGTTTATAGCTTTCTTTTCTTTTCTTAAATGACCCAACAAGCTCCCCCTAAAAAGTAGTTGGCTTTCTTGATAATCTTCATTGGGAACTTGGCTTCAACATTAATCTTCAATGAATGACTTCATCTTGAGAGGTTAGGCTTTTCTTCAGAATTTGGCTTTGAACGCGCGTCGGGTGAGGAGGCTTGATGTACTGATTCTTGAAAGATAGCGCTTTCAGCTTGAGAATCTTCAGAGAGAACAAATCTTATGGATCACTTCAGCAGGTTTAAGATAGCAGCAGACTGATTGAGGATGCTTCAATGTAATCTATCACATATTCTTCAATTTCAGCTTCACCTTGCTTCTGGGGTTGAAAGATTGAATGTTGGAAGAATAATCTTCATTTCTTGCTCCTTCGAATGAAAATTCTTCGATGCTCACGGATGAGGCTTTGGCTCAGAAATATTCAACACAAACTCTATGAGTTTCATCTATACCTGAAATCACTTTTCAAGACAAAACAAAACTAAAAGAAAACTTAGCACACAAAACAAAAACAAAAATATTTTTGGATTTTTCATATTTTCTGAAAAAGAAATAAAACAGAAATAACACTATTTTTTTTAATTCTCCCCTAATATTTAAATTAGAAGAACGCTATGAATAAACTTAACAAAAACAAAAATAATAGCTAACTTTAAGAGTGATTTGGGAGCAAAGTTGTTGGACAGTATTATTCTACTTGTCGGTACTCTTATCTTCACATCTTCGTCTGATCGATCGCCAGTATTGTGGTCCACTTAAACATGAAAAATTTGTGACAGTTTTGGACAGTTTACCAATGACATGACATATGCATATACCTAATTGTAATTTTATCATCATGATTGGCCCTAATTCTTAAATAATTTTTTCTTAAGACCATTTAACTGACTACAACCAGGGATATTGTTGTCCACCTAAATCAAGCAGCGAGATCTACAGACAATCTGTATGTGTTCAATTTTAAGTGTACTAGAACGTGTTTCCTGCTTCCTGATATGCCCCAGCCATCAAGAACTTCCGGAGTACTCTTTACACCGGGTGAGCAGATAATCATTCAGAGAGAGGACAGATTCAGATTGCTACTACTTATTGTTTCAAAGGGGTTGAGAAGTAGAAGGTTGCATATGTTGTGTACCAGGTCGGATTAGAAGTCATGCAAAGGAGACAACATATGGCTAACAGATGAGAGGAATTTCATATATATAGCCTGCAGAGAAATAGAGTTGCATATGTTGTGTACCAGGTCGGATTGGAAGTCACGCAAAGGAGAAAACATATGACTAATAGACAGAAAGAAAGAAAATAATATTCTACAGACCTAATTTATC
Organism: Lactuca sativa; assembly: GCF_002870075.4. Classification (NCBI taxonomy): domain Eukaryota; kingdom Viridiplantae; phylum Streptophyta; class Magnoliopsida; order Asterales; family Asteraceae; genus Lactuca; species Lactuca sativa. The sequence continues at coordinate 194,217,795 of NC_056626.2, forward strand.
GGAATTTACCAGTCACCCCATCCAACCGGAATTAAGGACAGAATTCGCACATCGAGGAAAAGTGAATCCATAGTTCTAGATACGGGTTATTTAATGTGACCGGTAGATTCCCATGTATATCTCCCTGATCAACCTATCCGAGCCTCGTGACATCAGGTTAAACGGATCTAACTATGTCAAAGTTTGTCAATTCCTTAAATTCATTTGGTTCAACTTTCCCTAGTTAAGTCCATTTAAAATTTTTCGTGCCTACCAGCACATCGAGCACAGAGCGTAGACGATTCAACTTAGGTACGTTATGCCGATTCAGATTGCCCGTTATCACTTGTTGATTTCATTTCCCATCACAATACCTACAAACGAAACTGTCAGCAATAATTTTTATTTTCTGGATTTTTTTAATATTTCTCCCCCTAAATTTGTGCATGGGTGAGAGTAAAAATAAAATTAGAGCACAATGCGCAAATTTAATCTATCCTAAAAACAAGAGACCAAAAGGAAATAAAATAAAAAATAAAATAAAAGAAAATTAAAAATAATAAGAATAAAAATTAAAAAAAAATTGAGATAAAGAAAAATAAAAAATAAAAAAACTTAATCCTCAAAACGTATCATTTTCAGAAATCCTACAATCACATCAAAGCAAGCTTTGTTAAATGGCTTTGTGAATAAGTCTGCCACATTATTATCAGTGTGGACCTGTTCTATAGCTGGATTAGTGATCGTTCATAACAGTCTCTGATAAAATGTATTTTAATGTCGATGTGCTTGGTTTTAGAGTGTTGGACTGGGTTTTTGGCAATTTGAATGGAAGCTTTGTTATCAAAATATGTTGAGAGAGAAACTTGGAGACACACTTGAACAAACGTTAGAACAAGTAGGTTGCAGAATAGTTAATCTCTAAGGATCTAAAAGCTCAACAATAATAAAGTTAGATAGTTAGATAGTTATATAGTTAGTTGCGGAAAGTAAAGGAAGATAAATGACAAAAGTTATATCAAGAATACACTTAAACTGATTCATAATGAAGAATGCAATCACTCCAAGTTAGTAAGCGAGATCAAGTTTAGTGATTAAGTCTAGAAGACTTGCTCCGAAGAGAGGTTATGTTCTAGTAGCAGTTTGAGTGTGAAGAGTAATAAGATTGATAACAGATGAAGATAAGAAAGATGAGAAATCTTGTGTATTGAGAAGTTAAGAGTTTTCACACTCACATATATCACAAGTACATAATACATAAGAAAGAGTCTCTATTTATAGAGTGTAGAAAAGGAACAACTCTATGAGCAGTCATGCAAGACATGCTGGACAATAGAGTGAATTACATAAAAGGAAATTACTAAGACTACAGATAGAAAAGACTTGAATACTCCGGATGCTGATATGGTTGCTGATGGAGAATGGTTACGGTCTCAGTAGTAGAGATTGACTCCGGTGCTGAATTGGTTGCAAGTACTGAACTGTTGCAGTAGATAAGTTCAAAAGGGTCACTTTTATGTTTCAACAATTTCCCCCTAAGTGACCTTTTTAACTTTGGTTCAGTTATCAAGTTTGAGAAACTTGATCAAAATCCACCAAAATTTTCTAACATTTTCCAGCCACAAGATTCTTCTGGAGATCTCGAACTTGACTTCAGCAGTAGTGTGCTTTGATCTTTTTACTGCGGTCTTGCATATGTCAAGTTGCTTCTTGGGCAAGCGATGCATGGCATTCATCGGAATGAAATATTTGACATTGTCTGTCTTCCGTTTGAATATGATGCCAAGATCTGGGAAGTTGGTTGCGCCTAGAGATCTTTCTTCAAAACCTTCTGTAAGCATTGACACTGGTTCAAGTGGTGGAAGGTCAAATTTCTTGAGGATGGTGGGGTGGATGTCCGCATCAATCTTCGCAAAGTCACAAACAGTTTCCTTGAGGAAGGATTTGGGTTTGTCGAGAGCTATCTGCATCTTAGGATGTTTCTCTGCCTTGTTCTGAAAAACTCTGGCAATGAGAAATACTTCTTCAGGGTTCATGCAGGGGAAGTCTGCCTGGGTGCGGATGTAATCATGCTCTCTTCTGGTCAGAGTGAATTGAGCAAAGTCTGCTTTCATAAACTTCCGCATCTTGTAGTTCTTCACTGCGGATGGTCTATCGTTAGACCAAATATTTTCAATAAAAGAGCCATGCTTCGCATAGAAGCGAGTTAGTCATTCGAATTCCATTGGCAGACGATTGTGATAAGGAAGACTGCGGTCGAAGGAATCAAAGACAGTAAAGTACTTGGCGTTGGGAGAGATTGGAATATCCCAATAACCATCTGATGGAGGTTCAGCATATGTGAGGTGGGGAGTGTAGTCTTCATCAAGTAGCCTACGGAGAGGATTGACCCATGAGTTGATCAGTGATTCATCAATCATAGTGTCAAAACCGCATTCTCTCCATATGAGTTTGACTAGCTTGGATGCTTTCCAGTCATGTTTCCTCTGGGCAGTAGCAGGAGAAGCTGTAGAGCTTTCTGAGGACATATGTTCCTCGAGATTCTTTAGGTGGGGAGGCGTCAGAGGACGGTTTAGGTTATTTTTTGGTGATGAGTGAGGAGATGGAATATTTTGAGATGGTGGAGGAGAAGGCTGCGAAGTAGGAATCTTATTTGGGGTGATTGGAGGGCTCTGACGGATGGATGTATTCGATCGATCACCTTCTTTATCACTTCCCCCTCTTGAGGAATGCAACCCTGGTGCTTCCTCAAGCCATTGTTTCAGTTCATCAACTTTGGCACAAACCTCAACAAAGTGTGCTTTCATTGATTCGACTAGTTGGGAGTTGTTTGGAGCAGTAGCAGTGAATAGCAGCTTGTGAATATCCTTTGTGAGCTGAAGTATCTCTGGGCCATGAAAGTTTGATGTGAGGGATTTCTGCATGCGGGCAATTGTTGCATGGAGGACAGAAATCGTGGACTCATAGGCAGTATGAGTTTCCTCTATTGCCTTTTGGGACTGGGCAGCTTGATCCGCAATGGTTGTTTGTAAGCCTTGTTTGATTGCGGTTACCTAAGTGATGAGACGTTTCGCTGCGGCCATGAAATCTTGATGGTCGGCCCTGCGGTTGGTGTCGAGAGATCGAATCCTAATCTCGACTTTGAGAGAGATGCACTTAGCGGACATACGCTCTCTCATTTCGAGTCGTTCGATGCGCTCAATTAGGGATTGCGGACCTGGGAGATCTTGTGGCGGAGGTTGGGTAGGCTTAACCGCAGCCAAAATTTGATCAACTTTGGCTTGAAGGTTGAGGAATTCTTTGCGAGTGACCGCATCTTTCTTCTTTTTCTTCTTCTTTTCTTTAGGCTTGGAAGTGGGGTGCTGAGAACCGTTGGATTCTTCTTCTTCCTCGGACATCATAAGGTCATCATCAGAGGGATTCGGTTTGTTGACCTCTTGGATGTCTTCATTGTCAAAGCCGAAGGTTGGGGGCAAGCTGAGTTTAATAGCTGGCTCTTCGTCTTGAGATGGATTGACTGCGGTAGGTGGAACAGGAGTTGAAGTAGGAGGAACATTAGATGTACCTGCAGATGCGGTTGAGGCTTGGGCTTTCAGCACAGTTTCAGTCATTTGGTCCATCCAGGTCTGAACCTTAAGAATTGTTGCAGCAGTATGGGTGTTGCTGATGACATTTGCCCAGTATCTGGCTATTGACAGAATTTTTTGTTCCTTCTGCATTTGTTGTTTGACCTACTGCTCCTTGCGAGCTTGGAACGCCTTTTTGAAAGCAGCATACTTCTTGCTTTCAGCATCAGTGGTTGGTTGATACCGACTCCAAGAGTCATTCGAGTCTTCATCGTCAATTCCTTTTCGCACCAAGGTGTCCCTTGGGTTCACGGATCCTTGCACATTAGTGCTCACCATGCCTAAACCACCTGATACAGATGCAAGCAGAGTAGGATTTCCTGGGCTTCCTTGGTCTCCTTGACCCGTGGTCAAGTTTGGCCTCGGCCCAGTTCTGGCATGGGCGAAAGAGATGCCCTGCGGATGGAGTGGTGTTTGTAGTGTTTGGGATACTTGCAAGAGGATGGAGTCTAACTCCTCAAAAGAAAAAATGTGCAGCCGGGAAGCCCGGGAGACTTTAGGGCGATTACCAATTTTATCTACTTGAGATACAACTGGGGGGTTGTCTCCACGTTCAGAAGAAGATGATGATGAAACAATCTCACAAGATGAGGTTGAGTGGTATTCGATAGTGGTATTGAATGGATGAGCGGCCATCCCAAGGACTACCGGAGCCTGTGGAGAGGCTTCAGTATCAGTCTGGTCACGCATATGGCTAGTGGTTTTGGTTGTCTTTCTTTTCTTGAGGATAGAAATAGGTTGTCTATCTTCCTCAGAGACACTGCTCGATACAGTGGTGGTTTTGGTTTTGCGTTTCTTGGAGGGTGCGGTTTGTTTTGGGGCTTTCCTTTTGGGTGTTGTAGCCTTTTTAGAAGCTACTGTCTTTCTCCGTTGAGAAAGGTTAGAGAGTGTAGTGGCAGAGGGGGTTGCGGTACCCTCAGGAAGAATAGTTGAAGAAGGAAGAGGTGGGGTAGAAGGGTATGGGAGAATACCCTCCGTGGCCTCAATATGATCTAAGACATCAGCAGTCTCAAGACCAAGCAGTGAAAGAATGTGTGAGGGGAGTCTGCGGATAGGTCCAAAAATAGTTTGATCAGAGGACGGAGTATACCTTTTGAGATCCTTAGTGACAAAGAAATTGATGTCACTTCCCATGTTGAGACCAGCATCCGCATGCAGATCAGAAATACACAAAGACCAAAAGCGAGCAAAAGTGATCTCAGTTGGGTTTTCCTTTGGTTGTTCTTTGGGAATGTACTGGAGGAAATCATCCCAAAGAATTTGACCGTAGTTGACATCATGGCCGGTGAAGATGCTCCATACAAGTTCCAGGAGCTTGAGTCCCATGTTGACGATGCCTCCGGTTCTACCAGACAGACAGCGGATGACGAAGTGGCATACAAACTGCCAAACTGCAGGCAGCTGATTTTTCTTAAACTCACCGATCCCTCGGATAGGTTTCTGGTAACCCATTTGGTAGAGTGTGGTAGTGATATCGGATAAGGATGGAGTGAAAATTTTGACGGAGGGATGCATTAATAGGTTAATGGAGGTTAAGAATTTTTCTTTGTTCAAGATGACCAAGGAATCGTTGACGAGGTTCATATGCACTTCTTGGGGGTTTTCCATTGGTCTGTATGCAGACAGAGCACGTTTAAAAAGTGTAGAAATGGGAACAACATTGGTGAATGCGTCGAAAGGGCCAAATAGGATGTGGTTCTTGAGATGCTTGATCATCAGTTTTGTTGGAGCATTGTAAGAAGGATGATCGTCAAACACAGCCCTGAAGTTGCTTGAAGCGATTGTTGGTGATGTGGAACCGGTTTGATTCATCGAACTTGAAGCCTTGGATTGCTTCTTGGATGCACCAGATTTCACCATTGAGAGTTATGAGATTGAAGTTCTTGAAAGCTTTTGTGAGTTCTTGGAGAGTTGAGAGAATAATCGATAATCAGAGAGCATAAACGATTATACAGAAAAAGAAGGGTTTATAAAGGGGGTAAAAAGATTTCAACCCTAGGTAAAAAATAAAATGAGGTAAGAAGTTGAATGGGGTTTTTGGGGGAATCAATGATTCTGCGATTGAATCTCAACCACTCGAATATGAAACGGGCTTTGAAGAGATTTGAGAGATCTTAAAAGGAGGTTTTGCATTTAATGGTGGAGTGGACGCGTGGTAATGCATCAGGTAATCGTGGGTTGATGAGAGAGAATGTTGAAACTGATTGGATGTGTTTGGGAGAGGAAAGGACAAGTCAAAAAAGGATTGATTTGGGTATCATTCTTTTTGGCATCATCCCTAAAATAGGTCTGATACGGGGTTTATTAAGAAAGGTAGATTGACAGTTTCTAAAGGGAATGTTTGTATTTTATTTAATGAAGGATCATTATATAGCACACAAGGATTCAAGAGGTAATGAATCGGTTGGAATTTATTTGAGGTGGTTGCGGATGAATTCATCAATGCCGTTGAGAAACTCTATCGCGGATAATAAACAAAATCAGAGAATCTGTGAGACAAACACTTGTACGAAAATTAGAAATAAAGGAACATTAAGACCCATGAGAGGTACATATGACATATGGTTGCGGTACCTAGATTGCGGTATCAAAAACCATCTATCATATGTAATCCTCAGTTATAACCGCAATGAAGACCAAGGATGGTCTACGGTGGCTAACACTTCAAAAAGAACTGCGGGTTCGGATTCATCATTCCCAACATTTGTAAGAATGTATTGAGTTTTGAAGAGTCAAGAGCTTTTGTGAAAACATCAGCAATCTCTTCATGAGTAGGAACAAAAATGAGTTCAATATTACCTTTCAGAATATGATCTTTGATGAAATGGTATCGTAACTCAGTGTGTTTCATCTTGGAGAGTTGAATAGGATTATGAGAGATAGCTATAGCACTTTCTAAGTCACAGTAAATTGGTATCCGCAACATTCTGTACCCGTAGTCTAGTAATTGTGTCTTCATCCAGAGAACTTGGGAACAACAGCTGGCTGCGGCCACATATTCTGCTTCTACAGTAGATAGAGATACATACGTTTGTTTTCTTGAAGACCAGCTTACAAGTCTCCCTCCTAGAAATTGACATCCACCTGAAGTACTTTTTCTATCGAGCTTACAACCTGCATGATCCGCATCGGTGAAGGCTTGAAGACTGAAGTCGTTGCCTGTAGGATACCATAAGCCCATAGATTTGCTTCCTTTAAGATACCGAAGAATTTGTTTGGCTGCGGTCATGTGAGACACTTTTGGATCAGCCTGGTATCTTGCGCATACACTAGTTGCAAAGACAACATCAGGTCTGCTTGCGGTGAGGTACATTAGCGAACCAATGATGCCTCTATAAGTCTTGTGATCCACAGGTTCACCAGAGGGATCAGCAGAGATCTTATAACCGAAGGCCATAGGGACTTTGGCAGAAGAGCAGTTATCCATTGAGTATTTCTTTAAAAGTTCTGTGGTGTATTTCTCTTGGTGAATGAAAATTCCTTGCTGAATTTGTTTGACTTGAAGACCTAGAAAGAAGTTGATCTCTCTATTCATGCTCATTCTGAATTTGTTGTTCATGAGCTTTGCAAATTCATCTACCATATCTTGATCAATAGACCCAAAAATGATATCATCCACACATATTTGTACCATCATAAGGTGGTCACCATTTGCTTTTCTGAATAATGTGGGATCAATCACTCCTCTTTTGTAACCGGATGAGACAAGAAATTCAGAGAGTGTCTCATACCAAGCTCTTGGAGCTTGTTTCAGGCCATAGACTGCTTTTTCAAGTTTATAGCATTAGTCTGGAAATTCATTATTTTCAAATCCTGGAGGTTGCTGAAGGTAAACTTTTTCTTTTAGTTCACCATTGAGGAAAGCACTCTTAACGTCCATTTTGTGTACCTTGACATCTTTGTGGGCTGCGTATGCTAGAAAGATCCGGATGGCTTCCATTCGTGCTACTGAAGCATACGTTTCATCATAGTCAATTCCTTCTAGTTGACTATAGCCCTTGGCAACCAGTCTTTCCTTGTTTCGGATGACTGAGCCGGATTCGTCTAGCTTGTTCTTGAAAACCAATCTTGTACAAACAATAGTATGACCTTGTGGAAGAGGAACAAGTTTCCATACTTTGTTTCTTTCAAATTCTTCTAATTCTTCTTGCATTGTGATTATCCAGTCTGGTTCAAGTAAAGCTTATTTGATCGTTCGAGGTTCAACCGAAGACATAAATGCTGCATAGTGGCAATGGTCAGATAAATCTTTGGAAGATCGAGTCTGGATACCTACTGATGGATTGCCGATAATTTGACCTGATGGATGGTCTTTTGTCCATACATGAATACGTGGCATTAGATGACCAGCAGCTGCGGTAGAGGGAATGTCTTGGATAAAAGAGGAATCTGCGGTTGGGGAAGGCAGTTCCCCCTGGACTTGAGAACATCCTGCTGAATCATCTTGATCTATTAAAGCAGAGTTTTCTTGAGGAGTTGGCAGAGATTGAGGTTCCCCTTGGATTGCGGATGGGAGTTCCTCTGGAACTTGAGAAGGTTCCCCCTGGAATGCAGATGAAAGAGTGACAATTCTAGGATTGGATCTAGTGTCAATATTCTCTATGAGTTCGTCATATGTGTCGTCCGAAGGTTCGTTTGATGGTGAGACTTCGCTTTGGGCAGGAATGTAAGCAGCATCAGGTACTGGAACCTCAACAGTTGTAGCAATATCCGGAGTAGAGCTTTCCCCCTCAACCGGAGAGGTGGAAGTATTGAGTGATACTACTTCAGATAGAGAAGGTCCAGATACGTCGGCATGTTGTTGTTGAGCTGCGGATGACACTAGGACTTTTGATAGTTTCGCCGTTTCAATGGGATCAAACAAATCATCATAGTTGATTTCAACTAGATTTAGGGGTCTAGAATTGGTTGGAATGTCACTTTCCATGATTGCAGTTGTTTCGATGGATGGAGGTGCACTGCGGATGTGAGAGTCATAAAATTTCACATCAAAGCTTTCAATGATCAACCTTGTTCTTTTGATGAGAACTCGATAGGCAACCTTGTTAGTGGAATAACCAAGGAAGATACCTTCGTCAGACTTTGGTGCAAAATTATTGAGTTGATTTCTATTATTGATCACGAAGCATCTACATCCAAATATATGGAAGAAACGAATATTAGGTTTGCGATTGTTGAGACCTTCATATGGCGTTTTGTTGAGACTCTTGCACACAATACTGCGGTTTTGAACAAAGCATGCGGTTGCTACTGCTTCGGCCTAGAAACAGAGAAGAAGTTGGGCGAAGTTAAGCATGGATCTGGCTGCTTCAACGAGTGTGTGATTTCTTCTTTCTACTACACCATTTTGTTGCAGTGTATAGGGTGCTGAAAGATTGTGAGATATGCCTTTGGAAACTAGGAAACTGGTCAGAAGATGATTGGTGAACTCAGTTCCATTATCACTGCGGATGCGTCTGAGTGGAAGCTTTATTTGAAGTTCGATTTCTTTGATGAAGTTAATGAAGACTTGTGATGTCTCTGATTTGAGTCTAAGAAAGAATACCCATGTGAAGCGTGTATAGTCATCAACAATAACCGGTATATATTTTTTGTGGTGAAGACTGGCTACGGTTGAGGGACCGCAGAGATCGATGTGTAGTAGCTCCAGTGGTTCAGAGATAGAAGAATCCATTATCAGAGGGTGACTTGCTTTGGATTGCTTACCGCATTCGCAAGCTAGGCAAAGAGTTTCATTGTTGAATTTTAGAATGGGGAGACCACGGACCAGTTCTCCTGTGACGAGGTTGTTGATGTAGCGAAAATTGAGATGAGCGAGCTTGCGGTGCCATAACCAGCAGACTTCAGATACAGCTTTGGACAGAAAACACAGCTGCGGTTTGCCAATGATGAGAGAAACATCAAGAGGGTACATCGTGCCTTCGCAACGTGACTTGATTAAGCAGGTGCTGCGATCACTCATCATTATGTAACAGAATTGATTGTCAAATTCAATTCGATGTCCTGCTTTACATAGTTGGCCAACACTGATAAGATTGTGTTTAAGACCTTCTACATAAGCAACCTTCTGAACAGAAAAGTTCCCCGTAGTGAGAACACCGTAACCTCGGATGACGTCGTTTGCATTGTTGCCAAACGTGACATTTCCACCATTGCATATAGGCCTGAAATCCCGAAGGTACTCTAACCTTCCGGTCATGTGCAAGGAGCAGGCACTGTCAATTAACCATTCTTCTTCTTGTTCCTCCTTGCACAAAGCCTGAGATTTAAACGGTTAGTTTAGGCATCCAAACAAGTTTGGAGCCAGGAACGATTGATGTATTCTTAAATGATGCATGGTCCGAGGTTGCATGGACAAGTCTTTTGTCATCTTTCAGACTGAGTCCTAGGTGTTTGTTCAGATTTGGATTGTTATGAGTTTTCTGAAAAGTACGAGATTTCTGACTTTGATTTGGCTTGACATGAGATAAAAACCTTTGACAGTTGCACTGACATTTGCAAAAAGAGGGTTTGTCATTGAATCTGACATTGTGCTTGGTCAACGGTTTATGGGGTGTGTTGGACTTGAAATTAGTCCGAGGTGGGTAACTTTTGAAAGATTTGACGTTTGAGTTCTGAAAATTTTGTTTTGAACGAGGTTTCGCATGTGTAAATCTTTGATTGGCTCTAGGAGGATTTGATAAAATTCCATTCCATTTCTTTTGATTTCATCTCAAAAGTGTTGGAGTGGGTAAAACTCATTTCCATTTCGGGTCAGTTCAAGAGTAGATCTGAAAAACATAGTTTCTGACAAGTTTGACACCTTTTTAAGTTGTGTCAGAAGTAGCAGGAGTGACTTTTGAAACTGAACTTTTATTTTTGTTTGTTTTCATGAAAGAAGAATTTTTTGAAATGTAATTTGTGAGAACAAATTTTTCTGGACTGCAGTTTCTTGGAATTCTTACATGTTTTCTATTTTCTGAAAAACTTTGTTTGCTTTTGTTTTGAAATCTAATTTCTCTTTGAAAGCTCTTTTTGCCAAAAAATTTGGCGAACCGTAGTCATTGTTATTCAAATGCGGTTTCTTAGAACCTTTTGGATTATTTTGAAAACGTGGGCTAGAATCATCAGAACTTGAGGATTCTGGAGTTTGAGAGCATTGGCCTACCTCAAAATTTTCTATAGGCAATTCGTGAAAAATCGGTTGAAGAGTTGTAGTTCCTTGAACTAAAGAGTTGCAGTCAATGTTGTTTAACTGTGGTGAAGATGACTTGACTATTTCAGAGTAGGTTTTAGGTGAGACTGTGGTGGGACATTTCTGGGACAGTTGATTAACGTCTGAGAACAAAGATGGAAAGTCCTCTGAGACTTCGGGGCCTTCAACAACCATTTCCTCATCAACTTCGGATGAAGTTTGAGAATTTGAGTGAGTTGTGCCACTGATGGGAATTTGATCATGTATGTGATTAGAATCCTCAAGCACAATTTCCTCAATGACACAATTATTGCTCAAATTGTGTAATCTACCGAAGTGAGTTTTAATATCCTCGGGAAAAGTCTTGTCATTGACAGGGAAATGAAATTCTCTATCAGGAGGGACATACACTCTGTCTTTGTTGAACCGGGGTGAGGAATCCATTGCGGTAGGATATCCATTTGACCAACCCCAATTATATGTATTGTCTACGGTTCCATTGTTCACTAAGTTTTCAATAGCCTCACTTTCATTAAACAGCTTTTCAATTAAAAGATTCAAGCGTACAATTTCTTTCTGATCTAAATCTTTCTGATTCAAGGCTATTTCTAATTGAGTTTCACTTAACATTCTAGCATCTTTCTCTAACTCTAGATCTCCTTCTAGCATTTCCATCTTAAGTCTCTTGTTATCCAGTCTTCCTCTCACGTGGAACATCTCTTGGGACGCTATGTTCTTTTCATCTAAGGCTTTGTTATAGTCTGAAAGGACGGCAGCACAAGTGTCATTAAGATCATCTATGTAGGGTTGACAATCATGCATGCTATAATTTAAAGTTTGGATCATGAGTTTTACCTGTTCAACGATGCTTAGAGTCCCATCTTTCGCCATGTAGCAGTAGTTTTTGTTCAACATTGTTGACCCATCATCATCCGCAGTGGCCAGCATGCAGATCTTCCCTTTTCTTGTAACACTGCTAATGGTCTCTTCTTCATCTCCTGATGACCAGACTTGATGGTCTCGTTTAACCTGAACCACATATGCCCTTTCCTTTTCTTTTTCTTCTAACTCTTGAGCCATTCTGAGATAGAATGCTTTGTCCTTGACTACGTTGGCCTTACAGTCTTTTGCGAAGTGATTTTCTTTGTTGCATTTGTGACAAATTACAACATCGGTCTTGTCTTCTGATTGAGTACCGGTGTCATTGTTTTGAGGAGACTACGGTACCTCCTTGGGTTGATTGTTCTGAGGGACTTTAGAGTACCCGAGAGTTTTTGTTCTGAGGACCGAAGTTACGGTTGAATGGTGGTTTGTTGAATTGTTGATTTTTGCGAAAAGAGGAAGGTGGTATGCGATTGAACTGTTGGCTAACTAGAGCAATAGCCTTCTGAAAATCTTCTTCATCATCATACTCAGAATCTGCTTAGTATGACTGCAGTTGGGTGTCATACGATGAAGAGTAAGGTGACTGCGGTGGAGCTTGTGCTATGAGAGCAAGCGGTCCTCCTAAGTCAGCACAGTCTTTTAGTACAGTGGATTCTTATGCTTGAAGTTCTCCATAAAGTTTGTAGAGTGATAAAGAGTGAATCTTTCTGTCACCTTGGACTATCATTTTGGCTGTAGTCCAATGTCTGCCTAGACCATTAAGGAACTGAAGATTGGTTTCATGGTTGCTGCGGATGGTACCAGCATTTGATAGCTTTGTGACTATTAGGTTGAATCTTTTGAAGGAGTCTTCCAAACTTTCACCAGCATGAGCTTTGAAGTTGTTGAAGTCGTTGAGTGCGATCATGAGCTTCTTATCTTGTGCTTGTTCTGAGCCTTCGTACAAGTTTTTGAGTACATCCCAGATTTCTTTGGCTGACTTGCAGTTTATGATAATATCAAAGTTGTCAGGAGCAACACCACATGAAATTTCATAAAAAGCAACAACATCATTTTCCATTTTATCGAGATCATCTTTGGTAGGACGGCTTATAGTTGGTTGACCTCCTCCTAGTCTGGTTGCAGCACCGTCAGTTTGGATTGGTGTGAGGACTGGAACATGTGGTCCTTCTTCCACGGATCTCCATACATCTCTACCCAATCCTCTTAAGTACCTCTCCATTCTTTGTGACCAGTGATGATATTCATTTGCTACTAGTATTGGGGCTCGGTTAGAACCACCAACACTATTGGAGACATTCAGAGATAACGATTGTGCCATTTTTGTTTTTTTTAAGACTTGAACTTTAGTGGTATAGAACGTTTAATGAGAAAATTAGAGTTCCGATATCCAAAAAGCAACCACTTTGGCTCTGATACTAATTGCTGAGAGAAAAACTTGGAGACACACTTGAACAAACGTTAGAACAAGTAGGTTGCAGAATAGTTAATCTCTAAGGATCTAAAAGCTCAACAATAATAAAGTTAGATAGTTAGATAGTTATATAGTTAGTTGCGGAAAGTAAAGCAAGATAAATGACAAAAGTTATATCAAGAATACACTTAAACTGATTCATAATGAAGAATGCAATCACTCCAAGTTAGTAAGCGAGATCAAGTTTAGTGATTAAGTCTAGAAGACTTGCTCCGAAGAGAGGTTATGTTCTAGTAGCAGTTTGAGTGTCAAGAGTAATAAGATTGATAACAGATGAAGATAAGAAAGATGAGAAATCTTGTGTATTAAGAAGTTAAGAGTTTTCACACTCACATATATCACAAGTACATAATACATAAGAAAGAGTCTCTATTTATAGAGTGTAGAAAGGAACAACTCTATGAGCAGTCGTGCAAGACATGCTGGACAATAGAGTGAATTACATAAAAGGAAATTACTAAGACTGCGGATAGAAAAGACTTGAATACTCCGGATGCTGATATGGTTGCTGATGGAGAATGGTTGCGGTCTCAGTTGTAGAGATTGACTCCGGTGCTGAATTGGTTGCGAGTACTGAACTGTTGCGGTAGATAAGTTCAAAAGGGTCACTTTTATGTTTCAACACAATAAATAGGGGTTTCAAAGTAATTCAAACTGTAATCCAACAGTTGATGTTGGATCCAGATAACTTGAGAGCAGCACGCTGATGCAGCAACGTATCCCGCCTCTGCTGTGGAAGTCGAGACAGTGTGTTGCTTCTTGCATTGCCACGAAATTAGTCTGTCACCTAGGTATTGACATCCTCTTGATGTTGATTTCCTGTCAAGCTCACAGCCTCCATAATTACTGTCAGTAAAAGCATAAAGATCAAATTTAGAATTCTTCGGATACCAAAGACCCAATTTAGGGCTTCCTTTGATATACCGAAAAATTCTTTTGACAGCAATAAGATGTGAAAGTTTAGGATTAGCCTGATAATGTGCGCATTGACACACTGCAAACATGATATCTGGTCGGCTTGTAGTAAGATACATCAATGATCCAATCATCGATCGATAGTGAGTCTGATCTACGGATTCGCCTTCAGGATCTGGAATCAGAAGAGGTCGTTCAGCCATTGGTGTTGCTGCAGACTTAGCATCGCGAAACTCGAACTTCTCAAGAATATCCTCCACATACTTGGCTTGATGTAGTAGGATTCCGGTTGAATTATGTTTAACCTGAAGCCCCAAAAACATGGTCATTTCTCCCAACGAACTCATTTCGAACCGTTTCTTCATTACACCTTCGAGTTCTTTGCAGAGTTGTGGACTGGTTGATCCAAAGATGATATCGTCGACATAGATTTGCACAAGAATTTGATCATCTCCAACATGCTTGATAAACAAAGTCTGATCAATGGTACCACATGAATAACCATGCTCGAGCAAATGCTTTGTTAGATTTGCGTACCAAGCTCGAGGAGCCTGATGTAACCCATACAACGCCTTGTCCAACTTGTAGACATGATTAGGAAACTTCGAATCAACAAACCCAGGGGGTTCATCAACGTAGATTTCTTCCTTCACCTTGCCATACAAAAAGGCGGTCTTGACGTCCATTTGATAAACGGTAAAGTTCATGTAGGAAGCATATGCTAGGAAGATACGAATAGCCTCCATGCGAGCTAATGGAGCATAAACTTCAGTGTAATCAAGACCCTCGACTTGTTGAAATCCACAAACCACCAATCGAGCTTTATTTCGCACAATAACCCCTAAATCATCTTGCTTATTGCGATAAATCCATCGTGTGTCAAGAGACTTCTTGCCCTTCGGTAACTCAACTAACTTCCAAACACCGAGTTTTTCAAATTGGTACAATTCTTCATGCATTGCATCCACCTAGCTAGGTTCATTTAGAGCCATTTCAACATTCTTGGGCTCTATTTGAGATATAAAGCAAGAGTAAAGACAAGCATTAACGTCTCCACTTTGACTTCTGGTTTTAACACCATCACCTAGCTGACAAATGACGTTGTCGATCGGATGATCGCGTTGAATCCTTGAAGGTATTTCTTGGCTGATGTCATTGAGAGAGACAGCAAGAGTGTGAATATTGATACCTCCTTCATTTGCTGAATGAGTCGCTCCAGACGGCTCTGTTACAAACTCATTTGAGATAAGTTCAGGAAAGAGTAATTCCATAAAGGTTGAAGAGACAGCGGAAGCATCATCAGGGAATAACTATTTCTCTATTGAAATATGAGGTGTAGTTTCAACATCTGGAGAATGAATTTGGTCTGAAGATTTGGGAATATCATGTTGCATAGACGACTCCCCTTAAGGTGTATAAGCGGATTCCCCCTCAGGTGTAGCAGAAGACTCCCCTTCAGTTGTAGCAAAAGACTCCCCCTCAAGTGTAGCAGAAGGCTCCCCCTCGGATGAAACTGGAGACTTCCCTATGAATGAAGAACGGGATTTAGATGGAGATCTGTAAACAACTTCTTCGTCTTCGTTTGCAGAAAACTTCTTCAAACCAGAAACTGATCTAGATGATCCACTTGAAGATACATCTATTGATTTGAACAGGGATGTGTAGTCAAACAGCCAATCTGGACCCACTCTCGCGTCCGTCTCATTTTCTTCCAACCAACGCACGTCATAAGATTCCACAATCTGTTTGGTTTTCTTATTGTAGACTCTATAGGCAGTGCGAGCAGCATACCCTACAAAATAGCAGTCATCGGCCTTAGCATTAAACTTCGGGTTGGCATCTAGGTGAAGAAGGGTGCAAGGACAGCCAAATACACGGAAATGGCTGACTGATGGCTTGTGTCCATAGTAAATTTCATACGGGGTTTTCATCTGAGCTTTGTTGATTAGCACTCGATTCTAAACATAACATGCGGTGTTTATCGCATCGGCCCAGAAGAAAACTGGTAGCTTTGAATCACACAGCATCCTTCCTCGCGTCTGGAAATTGAATATTGATAAACATCTATATAAACCGAGGATATAGCAGGAATGTGTCTCGAGTGGATGCTCTGATGTTGATAACGAATTCATCCAGAATGAATTTTGAGAAATTGAACCTCACACCTGCAGCAAGAGAGACGAGAGCACCAGTTGTTCGTTGTGAAATTTCATCCGCTCCTGACCTTCTACCCGAGACACAACTGACAAACACATGCGTCAGAAATCTCCAATACGGATGCAAAAGCTTTTTCAGGGTCGGGGGCGAAGTTCCATCATAACTCATTCTTCTGAGAATTCGTTGAGTATCTTCAATCCCAATTTCCGTCGGAAAATCAGGTTGATCATCGATAAGCAGCGCATTTCGGATGAAATCTTCGTTGATCACAATCTCACGTCCTTGAACCATGGCTTTCACAGTGAAGTGACCATCATCATCCATGCTTTAGCTAGCAGTCGCCCAAAATTCTCTGATCAAGTTCTGATACACCACTGGGTTTACTGTGATGGCGGAAGACAAACAGCACTCCTGCAGCCTGTGAATCATCGATCGCATGTCTGAATGAATAGCCGGAGGATCTGCAAGCATAATGGCGAGATTGTGCATATCTGCGAACTTCAAGTTTGCCATTTTCTGCACTCAACCACAAACTGTAAGGGAAAATTATGTGCAAAAATAAATATTAAAAATTAAACTTTTATTTTGATAAAAAAAAATTGAGCAAATTACACGAATGGTCCCTATGGTTTAGGGTAATTTGCACGTTTGGTCCCTAACTTATTTTTTTAACTCGGAAGGTCCCTACTGTTTGTTTTTGTTACACGTTTGGTCCCTATTTTACCTAAAAAACTTATTTTGCCCTTGATTTTTTTAATTATTTAAATAAACACACCACCAACCTCATCCCCTCACTTTACCTTACCTACCCTACCATTTTTCCCTATTTAAATAATAGTATTTTTAGGTAAGATAGGGACCAAGCGCGTAACAAAAACAAATAGTATGAACCAATGGCGTAACAAAAACAAACAGTAGGGACTTTCCAAGTTAAAAAAATAAGTTAGGGACCAAACCCGTAAATTACCCTAAACCATAGGGACCATTCGTGTAATTTACTCAAAAAAATTATTTTATTTAAAAAAATGGATCAAACCAAAAATTTATTCAAACAACAATCAGTGTTGACAGTCGATATTCAAGCAAAAACACAAGATTTAATTTATTTTTCGAGGGCAGTAAACCGATTGTTCTTGGGCCATAAACTCCGAGTTCACAGCCTAAGAACAGGAGTTTACGGCCTATGAACAGATTTCCGAAAAAATCACGAAAACCACACAAACACAGTTAATTGATAAACGATAATTCAACAGATGCATATGAATGTGTGATTATTAAATAAACAACACCGATTTATGGCCTAGACGGAGTTTACGGACCAAGCTTACGGCTGTAAGCTCCGTCGGAACTGTTTCTTCGATTTTCGACCAAATCACATGGTGAAAGATGCAATAAAATACATATTCGTGATCTAGAACTTATTACCTATGTGATGGTTGAAGCGGATTTGCAAAAATCGACAAATTTTTTTTGAAGATTGAGAGAGTTGGGGTGTTTGCAGCCGGAACCTCGTGAATGAGGGGATTCCAGCAGTAAACCCTATATTTACCATTCTTAGGCCTTTTACCTGATAACTACCCAGCATTAAGCAAGCTCCAACACATTTAATTTTTTTTTTTTTAACTTTTGAGGATTATTTTAATTAAGAAAAGATAAAAATTAAAAATAAAATTTCGTACAAAAATAAACAATAAAATTTAGAACCACACAAATAAAAATAAAATTTGTACATTAAAAATAAAAGTAAAAATAAAATAAAATAAAAAATTTAATTTCGAAAAGTAATAAAAACAAAGAATTAAAAAAATTAAAGAATTAAAAAATAAAAATAAAAGAGAAAAATAAAATTAAAATTAAAACAGTTTAACTTTAACTAAAATAAAATTTAACTACTGAATAAAAATTTAGCCACTGTAACTAAATTTGTGATTTTGGGATCATCCAGATGTTATTGATCGCACAACCGATAAGCCATTGCAAGTGGTAATGTGGCCCGCGACCAAACAGGTTAAACAATTTCCAGTGCTTCAAGTTTATCAGGATGGGTCTCTTGGTTCGTTGGAGTGTTGGGTCTTTGACGAGATCACCTCTGGTGCAGTCCTTAAACTCAAAAATGGATGCATTAGACTTTATGATCGAAGAGACCTGTTGCAATTTCGGAAGTGGGATATTTATTATCTCAGCAACTTTCAAATCAAGGTTGCTGAAGATGTCTTTGAAGACGGTGCGAAAGCGTATACGACGATGGTTGCTGAAATTCTGAATAAACGCATGTGGAACGGAGCTACGGGGCAGATGGATGTTATGATAGTCAACAAAGGATGACCTTGGGCTAGTCCAAACCAAGGGGGAGATTGAAGGGCTTAGAATAGTGGTTTGGTCTAGGTTTTGCAGTTTAATGATAGGGGTGTGTTTGTAATTAGCTTTTAATGCAGTTTACGGTTGTAACTGAGTTTACGGCCGTAAACACCTTACGGCCGTAAACTCTTCACGGTCTATAGGCATATAAATAGTGGGTTGTGTTAGATGATTTTGGTTGTTGATGTCTTTTGTGTTCACGGTTCCCACCAAGTTGTATCAGACGTTTATAGCTATAAAACGTATGCAAGCTTGGTTTGTTACTTCTTTGCGTATTAATTCGTTTTATGTGATTGTTGTTTGCTTTTGATCTCCGGTAAGATCCGTTTTTGGACCTTACATTTGAAGCGTTTTGTTTAAACTAAAAGCTAGAAGCTTGTAGTGCGAAACAAGGCTTTCAGTTCAAGCATTTTATCAAACGCTAGAAGTTGGAAGCTCTCAAACGCTATGTGCCGAACATGTCCTATATAGGCTCTAGTAGCCTCATATTTTATCCATTTTAGTTAACTTAATTCTCAAACAACAGATTTATCATCTTTCTTTTCCATCTCGACCATGGCATTACTGCTTTTCTATTTGTACATATACCACCTAGAACACAAAAGAAAGTATCTTATAAATATAAATTAAAAAGAATGTAAAAGTAATTTTGTACGAGTCCGGACCATAAGAAATTGAAACTACATATAAATCTACTTTAAAAAAGTTACCATCCTAATTTATATACAAGTCCAACATGTAAAAAACAAATTAAACTAAAAATAAAACATGTTTTAAAACCACTATAAACTTGCACGGGATAATCACAAAAACACCTTAGTGTATATCTTTAAAACTAACTTCTAAGCGATGCAAATGACAATGATTTCTAAAATGGGTAGTGATATGTATAAACAAGAAGTTTTAGTTATACACAACAATATATATACATTAGATGGTTGTATTATATAATTGTATAAAACATAAATTGATGTGTACGACTAAAACGTGTTGTGTATGAGTGTACTTCAGATTTGCTTCTAACCAACGTCATATAAAATCAAAAATAAATTTTCTTGATAAAATATATTTCAGATTTCAGACAAAAAAACAAAGCATATTTCAAAATTTCAAAACTATGTTTGAAATGCAATGAACAAGTTCAAAGTTTTGAAAAATACTTTATATTTTTATTGATATTTTTTTGAAAAAGGCGGAATTATATTAAGGCTGCAGCCTAGAAGAGAGAAGGCTGGGCAAGAAGAACAACAACATGAAAATTACAAAATGTCAAACAGATTACACACCAAAACCGCCCAATTACAATTCCCGTAATTTCCCCGGTGTTTCAACCACCCAAAAACCAATAAGAACATTATCCGTCAAAATTGTAGAAGAAACACGAACATTGTTGAAGAGACGATCATTTCTTGCTCTGCAAACACACCAAAAGAATCCGTAAATGATAGCAATCAGAATTTTTTTTTCGGGCAGTTACCCCAAATCGCAACAAAACAAACAATCTCCCCTACCTTGCAAATATTCTGCCAAGGCAGATTGCACCAATTGAAAATCCTCCTTAAAGTGGCAGCAACAAAAGGGCAATCCAGGAGAATATGATTCGTGTCATTTATACTAACATCACAAACCTGACACGAGCAATTAGAGACCGAAATACTCCTGTGAGAGAGGACCACTGCTGAAGGAATTCTATCAAGGCAAGTTCTCCAAACGAAAGAAATAACCTTCACCGGGACCACCTTAAGCCAAATTGTAGGATTCCGCAAAAGAACCGTCAACTTGAAGTAAAAAAGAGTCCAGAGATCATGAACATAAAAATTCTCATCAGCAGAAAGTCTTGATTTCCACATATCCGTCCCACTATCGGTTGCAACCGAGTGAATACAATTTTGAATTTCCATCAATCCAACACCTCGGAGCCACTTTTAGGGACTTTTTTTCCAATCGCCTTTGAAATCACCACCTGAGATTCTTTTAGCAATAAGACAAGGCTTCTTCTTATCAATAGTAAAAAGAAAAGGAAATCTCGAAGCTAATGTGCCCTTACCCGTCTAATCATCCAGCCATAACAGGGTGTTATTCCCATAATTGACTATGTACTCAAAAATAGATGTGAGCTGAATAGCCAAATCCTCAACAATGTTCGCCACCTACACAACATTAAACCAAACACCAGGAATAGACTTTTTTGTGTGACAACCATCAAATTTGGGTCAAAGTCACAGCCAAATAAAGGCCAACGAGTCGAGAACAGTAAGTACGATATGTACTTGTTTAGTAGAATTTACTTGATGTTCACTAATGTACAAACACCTTATATCAATACAAAGTATCACTCGAAAATTTCACATATTCAGAAATTCTAAACCCTTGTAGGGTAAGTGAACGGAACGACTCCATAAAGCACTATTACAAACCCTTCGGGGGTGTGTAGCATTCACAACGAATCATAACGAGGAGTGCAAACCCCGTGATACAAGGTTGAACACTATTAACAATCATAAACAAAGTCTCTTTAAATCTCTTAACTTTTTATTAAACACAGGGGGCACCCAACCCCTATAGCCTAGTAAAAAAATTACTCGAGACGGGAAGATTTCACGAGAAGCAGCAAAAGGAACCGAAACCACCTATGGACCGAGCCTACCTTCGGTCCGGAGTCACTTTTGGCCTGAGACCTCTTTCGGTCTGAGGCCATGTTTGATTCATCTCACTGCGGCACGGCCCGGACTACTCTCGTTTCCAGATTACCTTCGGGTCATCTCTACTCACAGTTCAAACCACTTTTGATCCGAGGTCTCATGAACCGAGACCTCACACCAAATTTCCCCTCAGCCTCATAACTCAAACCAAAGTAGAAAACCCAAAAGGAACCCTCTTGGTCCGGTGCCCTCTAAGTCCGGAATATGACCCTCTAAAATGTACCGGACAATCTCCGCATACTCCGGAACACCCCTTTTTTTGGAAACTCCTCATCCGGAACCAACCTGCCTCGAAAGGATCCGCACCAAACGAGTTTTGCGACCTCGGAAGACCAAGGCCACTCCAAGAGTTGATAACCCCGCACCTCCACTCTGGAATCATGGATGAATTTGGACGGATGATCCCAACTCCGGACGGGCTTTCCTGACTCCGAGCACCCTATCTCACTTACCTATCTCGAAGAGTTATGACACGATTATGATGTATAAGACCCATTATTTTAATCATATTTTGGGGAATTTCTCGTTATAAACCATATCTTTTGTGCAAGATATTTTTCAAGGGTTGGTTGAATTTTCCAAAAAAAAAAAGTTATGACATAGCCCATTCCCGATAACCACTCTATGACTACTTTATGGCACTATTCCCATTGTACCTAATTAAATCAATATCTTTCTCCCAACACTCCATCAGATTTCCCTGTCCCAAATCTACTCATTAGATCCTTAATCCTCACATATAAAACCCCACTCATATCATCCAAAGGTACACTTTTTCCTTCTCATTTTCTCTCTAAAACTTGAAGATCTCCAGCAAGTTCTCGACTTTCACTTCACTGTCTGTAGATCTCCATTTCCACTCTTGAATGTTCCACCCTCCATCACTCTATTCACGAAAATCTTATACAATTATCGCTATTATCGTTCCCAGAAACTTCAAATCTTCAAGCTCTTTTTCCAAGTGTACTCAACTTGGAAACCTCTCTTCTTTCACGTCCATCTCAAATGATCATATAAAGTGAGTTCATACCCCTACATTTTCACGATTTATTCAAGTTTTATGGGGGAGAGTACAAGTTACAACACTAAAATACATCCAAAAACTAGTTAAACAACTTCCAATTTATGAACACCTTGTAATATGTCGAGCAAGGTATATAGCAATAAGATTTTTATTGTGTTGAATGTATATCCTGTTAACTAATTTCATGAAACAAAAATAGACATTCATGAAAGGGTTTTTCATTCACCACAAATATATATATATATATATATATATATATATATATATATATATATATATATATATATATATATATATATATATATGATAAACTATGGTAGGTATAGTTTATGGTACATTATCGCTACAATCACATTTTATAAGGGTACATTTACACTACAGAAAAATGATTTTTCATTCACTTTACACGTAAACTCGTTAATGAAAATTGTGAGACACTACTTCATTGTACTCTTAGAGTACTGGTAAAATTCTTGTAGTTATAGTCAGAGTCTCTTGTAGGGAGAGCGTGATAGTTGTGTATAAATCTATATTGTGATTGACAATCCCACACCCAAGCTGCTTGCAACAGCTCGACCGGCAGGTCAGGGGTAACAAATGTCATAACATTCCGACGCCTGAAGAACGTCATCACAGGTCTTCTATGTTATAGCATGGTTATAACGACTCACATAGGGAGTTAACGAAACATATAGTTTACGAGGATTTATTATTTAACATGGGTTTTATGTCAATTTAAAACCACCTTTACTACTATAAGTATGGAAATCTATTTGTACATTTCGGTATTTGGGTACTAAGACTACACACATTTCATAAGGAAAATATTGGATTTTTCTTGAAACATACACATTCATTTACAAAGAAAGGTTTTAAACCCTACATGCAAAAAGCTTATGCACTTACCAACTTAATTGTTGACACTCTTTCAAAATTACTTGTATTCTAAGGTAATTAATGAAATCAGGTAATCGCAAGCTTTTGAGGATGGAACGCTTCTGCATTTGACAAACTATTTTTGATATCATATTGTAATCAATTTCGAAACATGTAACAGTTGAAACTATGTAACTTTTTCGATTATATTTATGATTGGTTGTATGTACTATGATCACTATTATACTCGTATGTCATGATACTACGCATGAAGTCCTCCACCCCCGGACGTTTCAGCCATCTGAGGTTTGGGGGTGTGACATTTTGCGAGCAAACCAATCGGCTTTTGGGAGCTGTTATGAATGCCACTTATGAATCGTCGCCACAAAGAGGTCGGGTCATTTTTGAACCTCCATAACCACTTAAAAAGAAGAGACCAATTCATAGATACCAGAGAGCCAATACCTAACCTACCACGAGCTTTAGGATCGGTAAACACATTCCAAGCAACCCAATAATCTTGTTTTTATCTTCGCAACCGCCCCAAAGAAATCACCTACGAGTCTTCTCAAGGATGTCAACAACGTACTTTGGAGCCTTGAAAAGGGAAAAGAAGAAAATAAACAAACTCCCAAGAACCGACTTCACAAGGATTAACCGGCCGCCAAACAATAGAGTCTTGGCTTTCCATGCGGAAAGCTTAGAATTGATCCTATCAATAACTGGATGCCAATTCCGTTTAAATTTCATGTTGGCGCCAACTGGAACCCCCAAGTATTTAAACGGGAACACTCCCGTTTCAGAACCTAAAATTCGCACGCAAGTAGTCACCTCATTCTCTGAGACGCCAATCCCAAAGACCTTGGGTTTATGGAAATTCACTTTTAAGTCAGACGTAGCGTGGAAACATTTGAGAATCCTAGCTAAGTTGGCAAAGTTGGAGCTCACCCAATTCCCAATAAAGATGGCATCATCCGCATAGAATAAATGAGAAACCTTGGTACCATCGATCAGAATCTTGAATCCCTGAAAAATTGACTTTTGACAAGTGGTTCTCATGGCAACGTTAAGTCCCTCCATAGTGATGATGAAAAGGAACAGGGAGAGAGAATTTCCTTGGCGGACACCTTTAGTTAATGGGAATTCTTTGGTGGCCAACCCATTGATGAGCACCGAAGCACGAGATGAGGAAAGGCAACAATTAATCCAAAATATCCATTTTTCACCAAAACCCATTTGCCTCATAACGGATTCTAAATAATTCCAATTAATGAAAGCGTAAGCCTTATCGAAATCGACTTTGAAAAGAAACATTTTATGCTTACTCTTCTTAGCCCACGAGTATATTTCATTAACAATCATGGGCCCGTCAAAAATATTTCTACCCTTGATAAAACCAGATTGGGTTTCATCAGTCACCTAATCAATTACCTTCTTAAGTCTAGACGCGAGAGTCTTGGCGTGATTGGGTCTTTGACTTTTGAGATGCTTGATATAAATGAGGAGTTGCTTCCTCTAGAGAGACATCTAGTAAAATATTAAATGCACCGAAAATATGGTAGATTACAAAAGATTACAATACAAATCAATAAAGGGTGCCATTTAATTGAAAACCTGTTAGAATTTAAACATTTACGACTTAAAAAGAGTGCAACGAAAAGGGTGCCATTTAATTGAAAAAATGTTACAATTTCAACATTTGGGAGTTAAAAGGGTGCAACGAAAAGGGTGCCATTTAATTGAGAAAATGTTGAATTTAAACATTTCTAACTTAAGGAGTGCAACGAAAATTTGAAAGTATTTGATACAAATAAAAATTAAAAAACAATTCTTATTATTATCTTCGAAATCCGAAATGATCACTTGCCATTTTTGTAAATGGGTAATAGTTGGGTGATTTACCTATATATCGGGCTCATTAGTAATTATCCTAATATTTGCAACCTTAAGCCTGCAAGAGTGGTCCTGAGTTCACCCAGCTCAATCTCATCTAAACCCTCGACCCATCTTTGCCGATGAGAGAAATATCAGCCACATGCCAAGCACAACACAAAAACTCGACATGCTAAGCCTCAGGGCAGTGTTTGCGTAGCCACATCAACATATGGTGCCCACATATCGACCCCACTCCATTTAGCTTTATGAATCACTTTATTTTTCACATCACAAGATGTTACCCTATGTTTCATTTACATCGTTCAACAATCTAATTGGTACTATATTTCTTAAGTTCTCTAGTATATTCATAGACAGAATCAAGACAACTTTCATACCAATTGTATCCATTTGTTTCCATTCCATTCTCTTACAAATTTTGATCCATGGAGTTGTACAAGGATTGTGACACCAAGCATAGAGAATACATATGCATAGCATCAACTCAAATTAGAACAATTACACTATAGTACATTATATAATTTAGGCTCTAGCAACCTCATATTTTATCCATTTTAGTTAACTTCATTCTCAAACAACAGATTTTTCATCTTTCTTTTCCATCTCAACCATACCAGTATTGCTTTTCTCTTTGTACATATACCACCTAGAACACACCAAAAAGTATCCAAGATTCAAGATCCCCAAACCCGTTATCAAGAAATAGAAATAGTCCAATCTACCCTTGTTAAGATCCTCAGGCAACCAGTTTCCAGTAGCAGCCCCTTCAGTCGTATGATGAATAATCGTAACCAAGAAGCTATTCAAGTAACTAGACGCTGCCATCCCACAAAAGAAAAAAGCACCAGCGACGCTTCGCATATTCTCAGGAAACTGTTTATAGTAAAACTCAACTAAACCAATTGCAGTGAAAGACTCGGCAAATCCAGCTAAAGATAGTTGCGGAATCAACCATAAAGCAGACATGGACGAAATTTCTCCTCGATGGGGTTCATAACCTAACGTCGGTTTTGTAAGAGCAAGATTCCTTCTTTTCTCTTCCACTAAACCCGAAACAAGCGAAGCTACAACAGTTAGCGATATTCCGAACCCTATTCTTTGCAGAAGGGAAATTCCGCCTTCTTTACCGGTGATGCTGCGGAGTCGGGGGACAATGAGACGATCGTATAAGGGTACGAAGAAGACTAGTGTGAGCATGGTGAAAACGGTGTACGAAGCTGCGGGGATTTGGAAGCTGGAATTGAACACGTGTCTGTTAGATTGAAGGGCTTGGAAGACTACGTATTGGGTTTGTTGGGTCATTGCGATGAAGTAGGTTATGGCTGAAGCCCATATGGGTAGGACTTTTATAACGCATTTGAATTCTTCTACTTGTTGGATGCTGCAGAGCTTCCATGGGTCGGATGCTGACCCATTTGGGTTGAGTTTGTCTTCGGGTGTTATGATTGCTGCTTTGTTAAGAAAACTGATACAAAAGCATTTGGGTTATTAAGAATTCATCCGATTGTATTGTAGATATATAGCAAAAAGAAGCATATTAAATTTAGTATGATATCCTATAAATAGTTTATGGGTTAATCTTGAGTATATATTAAATTTTTTGAATTAAACTTAATTTTAAATTTTGTTCTAAAAACTTTTTTATGTTTTTCCATTTATTTCCGATTTAGTCTAGATATTTTCCATTTGTAGGGTTAAGGTTTAGTTTTAAAAATCTAAAAACAGAAAGGTCAATTTAGAAAAAAAGGAAAAATGTAAAGCCAAATCCAAAAAGTCAAAAATGTATGGGTCAAATCATAAAAAATTGAAGACAAAATTTTATAATCGGTTGCTATGGTTTATAAAATATTATACTTTAAAGATTTTTATGAAAGATATCACTTACTGGTCCCTGCTGTTTATTAATTTATTTAGAATCAAGTAAAAGGACCATTGATGCAATTTTTGAAATCATAGAGACCAGTGGAGTAATGTTTTTCATTGATGTTCTCAAAATACAATATTTTACAAGCTACAAGGATCAATTATGAGATTTTGTCAAAATTGAAAGTGTAAAGGTTTTTAACGAAAATAAAATCGAGATTCTATCAAAAAACCAAATTTATAGTTTATATTATGTAATAAACTAACTATTATTTTAATCATATCGTTTTTTCATTATTTAAAAAAAAATCATTTTTTCTTTGTATAGACGTGAGGATGTCAATTCGAACCGATTCATATACAAAAATTATACTACATGATATATTTTAAAATATTTTGAACGTCCATATTTCAATTCCAGAATTATTATTATTATTATTATTATTATTATTATTATTATTATTATTATTATTATATCTTCCCCATCATGTAGGTCAGTAAGTGGCACTAGCACGGTAGACGAGTTCGTTTTTGAGAGGACTACCTTTCAAGCCACCAATAATGTAAATTAGGTTATCAACTTTGGTCACACGTTGTCGATTGAACTTTGTCTTTTTATTTGTTTGGATCTCCACTGAGAAAACTATGATAAACTGCATCATAGTCCTTCTAAAATATGTTAAATTCAAATCTAGTCCCTTGCAATTTGTTTACCCATGAAGTCTTCTTCTATGGAATTCTTTTTCCACCCGTTTGATTATGTGTAGTGATAATGGACACCATCTGTTTTCTATAATGTTATAATGTGACCATTAACTGACGAGTAAAGTCATGATATTACGTCGACTTGAAATGTGAACACAATTATTAATTGTGAAGACTATAAGGAACTAATATATTGAATATGAAGTCATTTTCAACCTTTTTCATTGGGCCTTCACCAACTAATATATATATTTCATTTTTTTTGTCTTAGCTTTAATGATACAAAAACTATCTTTCATTAAAAAAACACTTGTTGACCAACATAAACCATTGTCACCAAATCCCACTTTACTTGTACAAAATAATGTGTTTGTTGGTCGACTTATATTAGTGTTGATGACTTCTATAGTTAGTAAGTAGCACAAGTAATGTTATGTAGCCCTTAGGGCTTAGTTTAGATGGTTCTGGAATAGCATGTTAATTTGGCGTTTGAAATAAAATATAAAAGGTTAGTTTCTTATCTTTATAATGATAGTACAAAGGTATTTTTAGTTTGTAGTTTTTTTGGAGTGGCTTCTTATTAACCATTTGTTGTCCTAAAGAGCCACTAAGTACCTTATTTATCTCTCACACAATAAGTTTGACACAAAGAGTTTGAGATGGTTGGATATGGACTAAATTGCAGTTTCATCGTAGACCTGACAATTCGTGTATTCGTGTCATGAAAACGTGTCAGCCACAAATTTGACACGATACGATTACAAGATGAGAAATAAGCTTTATCTCAAATTTTAATATATATTTGTGTCGTGTATTCGTGTCGTGTCGGGTCTCTCACATATTCGTGTCTTCGTATCTGAAATTGGCAGATCTATTTCATCGTGGTCAATTTTCTAGGATTTTAAATAAAACCAAATTTATGTCAAAATATGAATCTTGAGAGTCATTTTCTTACAAAGGACTACACATGTGTTTAGAATATACCCAAGGACTAATGACAAAAGCAATTATTGAGAAAGAAAGTGGGTAAATGATTGAACAATACGTGTGCTCATTATACTTGTTGCCAACAAATTGAATTACATAATGATTGAACAACACTAGTGGGAGTAATGTGTGAAAGGGTGGAGGGTTTTCATACTCATGTTTCAATTGTTTTCAATTAGTTAAAAATAAAAAAATTATTGAATTATTTATTGTAATGCCATCGCACAAATCAAGAAGTTTAGTGGATGTTATCGAATATTACAATATTGATTATCTTAATATTCTAGGAAGGAGAATGTCATTTATTTCGAATTTATACGATGATAGCTGATAGAATCATATCTGTAGAAAAAATATTTATTTATTGTAAATATATATAATAATATCAAAAAATCAATCACATAAACTAAAATCAACTAAATCGGATTATAGCTATTTCAATATTCAAAGTATTAGATTGACATGTTAGTATGAATTTTGAATGTTTTCTTGTAATGGCTTCCGCTGTTCGTTTTTTAAGTCTTTGTTTTGTTTGTTAAATATATATATATATATATATATATATATATATATATATATATATATATATATATATATATATATATATATATATATATATATATATATATATATATATATATATATAAAAGAATGAGTTCTATGGAAAACAAATAACTAGAGCAATATCTACCGGAACCAATAATCAAATGACACGTGTCCATTTCTTTTTTCACAAGTAATCTATTGTGGAAGTTATTGTAGAAGTGATATGTTGTCATGTTTTCATTGGTTCAAATATGTGTTGCCCTAATGATTAATTTTCCATAAACTCTTCCCTATATATATATATATATATATATATATATATATATATATATATATATATATATATATATATATATATATATATATATATATATATATATATATATATATATATATATATATAAAAGATGACATGTTAGTATGAATTTACATAAAAGAATTATTGAATAATAGTCAAACAAATAATTTTATCTTACATTTAACTAAACCCGGGACTATTTATCCTCGTCACATATATATGTTGTGTGAGATATTTTTTTATGAATAATATAATATTTCCTTAAAAGATGCATTTTAATCGTATCTTTTTATATTTTAGGACAGTGGTCCTTTTCTCTAGTAAAATAACAAGAACGGATCTTGGAATTTTGTAATTATTTATTTATTTTATTTCTACGTAAAGCCAAACAAAAACATTTAATCTATTTAATTTATTACTCCATAAGTATGATACGAATTGACCCACGTCTCTATGTTTCCACATTGAGTTGCGAGCAATCATTTAATATTTTAACCCATAAATAAATCCAAACAACATGCAGAAAAAATAGATGAAAGTTAATATTACCTGAACTGATTCGAGTAAGGTAAAGCCGAATTAATCGACTTCAATGGTGTATAATTGTAAAGAGACACCGAAGGTTGTTGTGGCATTTTCAACCCTCGTTTTTTCACTGCTACAACTAATACCCTCGCCATACTTGTGAACGGACTTCCCTCCGGCTTTACCTTAACATACATTTTAGTACCTCCGAAGAACAAGATACACGAAATGAACATGAAGATCGCCGGAATTCCGAGTCCGATAGCCCAACTTACATCGGACTGAATGTAAACCACGAGAGTAACCGACACCACTTGTGCGAATGTCAAGGTGAAAAAATACCAATTGAAGAAGCTATTTATCCCTCTCTTCCCCGATTCGGTGTTAGGGTTAAACTGGTCTGCTCCGAAGGCTAAATTACATGGTCGGATACCTGCGGCTCCGATAATTAAGGAGGTGAATCCACCGAGTAGGAATAGCCATTGCAGTGGTGTCGCACTCACGCATTGGCTACCTTCTTTTGACCCACATTCTGGTGGATGAAGTCCTTTGAACACCGCAGTTAGATCAATTAAAAGCAAACCCTATAAATAGCCAATCATAAACCGAATTATATATTCGAAAAGATTGGGAAATGAATAGAATTGATTGATTATATGGAAAATGAAGAAATACATACAATGAAGGATGCAATTGAAGCAAAACCCAATGTCTTGTAGCGACCGAAATAGGTGTCACACAAGAAGGCGCCAAGCAAGGTGGAGAAATTGGTGGTGCCATTGAATACGTTGAGGAGAGTGGTTGCGGTGATACTCTTCATATTGAAAACCGTAGTCATATACACTAACAAATTGGAAAGTGTTCCAATTGCTCCGAGTTTCTCAAATGTTTCATTTCCTAACAAAATTCAATTCAATTTTAGTTTAGTGATCTGGAAAACGGTTATGATGGTGTGATACATGAGTGTTAACTGTAACTACGTGCAATTGAACTTGGACTTTGATTTCATATCAATGGATTTATACAAAATTGAAGAATAAAAGCAAATGATTATGCATAGTACCTATGATGAAGGGCATAGCTTTGATTCCCCTGTATTTGACTTCAGGTTCATCGTCTTCGAGTACTCTTTGCTCATCTTTCTTTTCCCCCATTGTTGGTGTGGAAGGTGAGATAGAATAAGTGTGAGGGAAGTTGTAGGTTTTATATTGGTTGGTTGTGAAACTCACTTATTATATACATTTTTTTTCCAAGTGAAAATATCACTAGATATTCAAGTGTTATATTTACATGCAGCAGTTATATTTTTGGTAAAAAAAAAATCCCAAAGTAATAAATGCATATCAGTGCAAATTTGTTGGGCCACCTCTTGATAACGATAGCTTTTATTACTTATAATCACATATAAGGGTTCTTTTATACATAATTTAATAAAATATTTTAAATAGTACTTAAAATTATTTACAATTCAAATAGAGATTTGAAAACCTTATAAACTATTATGGGTGATATTGTTCTATTATTTTAATTGTTACATATCTCTTTATTTGTCTAAGATCTTGGTAAAATTAATTGTAAAATTGAGTGTCAAAGGTTTTTCTCGTAAACATCTTGTGTTTCTTTTTCATTTTACATTCATAACCTTGAACTATATCTCAAAATATCACACCCCATTTACAAATTTGGTTGAATCAACTTAAAATATTTTTTACTAAAACAATTTGGCTCCCAACGTGGGACAAGTGACGTTTTGATCTACAAATATTTTGATTTTTAATCATTTCCTCAAATAATGTCGACATTACCAAAATCAACCTTTAACACCATTCCTACCATCTCTTCTAGAGTAAGCCTTCCTCCCCCACATAGTGGAACTATCCTTCAAAAGAAAAATATGAATATGGCTGAAAAACCACATTCTCGAGTGTAGGAAGTGGACTAACTCGGG
Source organism: Lactuca sativa (assembly GCF_002870075.4). Taxonomy (NCBI): domain Eukaryota; kingdom Viridiplantae; phylum Streptophyta; class Magnoliopsida; order Asterales; family Asteraceae; genus Lactuca; species Lactuca sativa. Next base: position 194,249,733 of record NC_056626.2, read on the forward strand.
AAGCTCACATCATGATCTCCTACACTGAAATCCTCTCTATGTTGAACCATAGAAAGCAGCACGCCAGCACATGAGCCAACAAGACAAAACCAACAGATGTTGATTGAACATATAGAAAAGTTAAAGTCAGAAAAGAGAAAGTCTGTTGAAGCAACACCAACTATATTTTTACTCCTGCGCCCTAAGATCCTAAATTTTGAGGTTAGAGGATCTTTAAAACATCATGAAGGGGACATCATCCCTATGCAATCTCCAATCGTGACAGATAGTGTGACACCCTATCCTTGAGCCACGACTCTCCAAGATCTTGGAGGAATCTTTGATACACCCTTACACACCCAAGATATCAGAATCAGTCATGCAATGGAAAATGAACTTAAGCAATTGAGGGATATGATCTCGAGTTTCCTTAGGAATCTTTGATACAACCTTACACACCCAAGATATCAAAATCAGTCATGCAAATGGAAAATAAACTTAAGCAATCGAGGGATATGATCTCGAGTTTCCTTAGGATTATAAAACCCACACATAAGCATTTCTTACAAGTCACATAATTCATGATCCCCCCCCCCATTTGCGATACAGAGTTCCCGAAGCATTTTCCAAATATCAAAAATGAAACTATACGACTGGACTACAAATCCTGAAGAACATGTTACCCAACATATAGAGCAAATGGAAATTATTCATATTTCACTGCATCTTAAAGAAACCTGTTTGTGTAAGGGTTTCAGTTTAAACCTTACGGGACATGCCTTGAAATTGCTATTGAGTGTTCATCCTTACTCTATTACGTCTTTTTCAAATCTTATTAACTTGTTTAATAATCAACTTTCATGTAGTAGAACTTTTGAAATACTAACAAGTGATCTTTACAAAATAAATCAAGATGAAATAAACCTCTTAGAGATTATATAAGCAGGTTTGGAAGAGAAGCATTGGATATCCTAAATTTGGATGTTGTCATAGTTGTGGAACCCTTCAAGCCTGGACTTATAAGATTCTATATTCTATAAAGAGCTTGTAATGACTCCATGCAAGGATTAGTACCCCCAACATCTTACGACTGATATGTTCTAAATTATATATATATATATATATATATATATATATATATATATATATATATATTAAGGGACATATGTTGTATTTTACTACATGTTTTCAAGGATAAAATAAAAGAATTGATACTTGATTGTTATAAATTTGTATTTTGCAGATAAAAAGGGCCATGTGATAAATTGAAGGCTAAAAGCCATATTTTGAAATATCTTGTATACTTAAGTGTCATATTAAAATGATATTGCGAATTAACATATGATCTTGAGGGGCACACTAACAACAACTTGATACAATTGAATATTTATTAGAAATAGATTTTAATAAATATTCAATAAACTCTTATAAATAAATTGAGAAAATATTTATTTTATGGAAATAATTATTTTACAATTACAAGTATCACAAAAATTCATAAGGCATGAATTAAGTAGTCATGTATAATTTTTTGGACTAGATGAATCATTTTGTCTTTTACCAAAAGGTTAAAGTCTAAATCTTATAAACTAGTTATCGGATTTATTAAAAAATGTTAACTTCTTTTATAAACAAACCTTAGGTTCTCTTTTATTGTAACATCCAAATTTTCAAACCAAAATTTTCATTTTTAATTAACTAAAAACATTGTTCATAAAAACTCATCACAAGGAAATCACAAGTATCAAATACAAATCATCATATTAATATTAGAGTGTCCCAAAATGTCCAGAACCAGAAACTACAGGTGAATGTGTAAAATCAAGCTTTCGCCTTCCCGCGATCATCTAAAGTACCTGAAACACAAGTAATCAACAAATGTAAGCATGAAACTTAGTTAGTTCCCCAAAATACCACATACAGTACAACACAAAATAAGCAGATATGGGTTATCAGCAACCCTGGAGATTACCCGAAGTCTCAATGTGCAACAACACGCCTTGTGGGTTATCAGCAACCCTAGAGACTACCCGAAGTCTAAACACATATAGCAACACATATCACAGTAACAATAAATAGACCTATCTGGTCAAACATATATTCTACCACATAGGTAAAAATAGTGAGGAGAATCACCTCGCATAGAAGAGTGATAGAACTCACACCCGAACTGTCGGAACTAGATTCCGCCTATTAATTGCACCAAAATAACCCTAGTTAATAATTAGGGTAATTTTCCATACTTAACTAGTCCCAAACCAAGTCTAATCCACAATTTGTGCAAAAGACCAATTTTCCCCTTCCAAGACCAAACCCTCACAAATTGATCCAAAGGTAACACTTTTTCAAAAAGTCAAAGGTCAACACAGTTGACCATTACGCGCGACATACCAAAACCCTACGTTTGGTGTAGTGTACAAAAGTTGAAAACGGGATCTGAGCTTGCTACGTTGGACTTAGCCAGATTTACACTCAACATACTCTGCCTAAACTAAATCTTAATTTTTAAGCTCTTCATCATTAAGACACTTTATGCCAACTTCAGATCTGACCGCTAAAATGCATTCTAATCCATAAAGTCTCCAACTTTATTCCTTTGAATGGCTAAAGAGAGCTTAATCCCAAAACCCTAACTTCTAACATTACCAAAAACTCCATAGCTCATGCATGGATGAAAGGAAAAGACAAAGCTTGCATTTTTATGATACCATGCACTCTAAAACGTCTGAAAGAACAACTAAAATGGTATGGAGTAGTCCATACTCACAAAGATCAAGGTTTTGGGACAAATGAACATAAACTTAAGCTTAAACAAGATCTAGCAAAGTAAACCTCAAGGTATAAACTTTATACCTTCTATAGATGAATAATGAGGTGTAGATTATGGATCCAAGAGCTTGAGTGCACCAATACTTCTTTAATGATCTTCTTTCACCACCAAGAACACTCAAAAATCATTCAAAGGCTTCAAAACTCACACTTAAGGGTTAGGGATTCAATATTAGGGTTAAGAGGGATGGAGGCTAGTCATAAGAAGGTTCAAGGGGGAATAAGATGCTTCAGTAGGGGACAGAACCCTAATAATTTAGGGTTTGGGAAAAACTCGAGTACGCCCAACGTACTCAACCAAAGGCGCAATCCAAATACTAACTTACGCTCAGCGTACAATCCATGTATCCCCAGCATAAGTACTTACTTTGCAATTAATTAACATTTTAAGTTTGAAAAAGGAAATACCTGGAAACAGGTGTTACAATTCCCTCCACTTGAATCTAACTTCGTCCTCGAAGTCAGTCGTTGTGAAAAGATCAGAGAAAGCTCAGGCATCTTAGCCTCGGGCTCCTAAGTTTTCTTATAGCCTTTCTTATGTTGCCACTGAACCTTGACCAAGTTCACTGCCTTGTTCCTCAAGGTCTTCTCCTTCCTATCCAAAATCGTCACCAGCCTCTTGATGTAATTCAGGCGACCATCAACCTGAATGTCCTCCTAAGGAACCAATGCTTTTGTTATTAACCACATACTTCTTCAACTGGGAAAGATGAAAGGTGTCATGAATTTGACTCATCTCCTCTGGACGCTCTAACTTGTGTGCTACTTTGTAACACCGTGATTTTTCACCTAAAATTTATCTTTTTAATTTAAACACATTTTAACCAGAATACGTTTAGCGAAAGTCTTATTATAAATATTATGAAAACATCATCGATGTTACTTTATTATCAACACAAGTCCATCAAAATAAAAGTTCTCAAAAATGTACACCAAAGTAAATTCACAAAACCAAATGTGATGAAAACTCAACAGCATGTCGAAAATGGTATCAATACTAAGACATAAACCATAATATAACTACCCAAAAGGTCCCCATCCCCTCCAGCCATCATACCACGTTACCTGTTTCAATGCAAGGACAATAGAAAGGAAAGAAACAAGTGTCAACATAAGCTAAGTGATTCAACCATAGTACAGTTTTATGCAACACAAATATCCTAAATGGATCAGACAAGACATCATATAAGCATGCATTCAAGCACTCACATAGCATGACATCGAATACATAATATAAACATGCATTCAAATACTCACATAACATGACATCGGATATATCATATAATCATCACATACATCACTTACATCACATACATCACATACATTTCTCACATCATGTACATCACTTACATCACATACATCACAATAATTCTCAATAATATAATTCATCATTAGAGTCTTTTAGTTGCTTTTCATTACTCATCTTTGTAACTAATACTTCCTATAACGAGTTTATATGTTCATCACTAACCCCAAGGCAAGTATCCTATTCACTACTAACATGACTGGCACAACCCAATGCACCAAGTGAGGTGTGACTCTCACCCGTAACATTGCTTTCGGTTCGTTGCGTTCGCTACTACAACATTGCATACACGAGTACATGTGTTGTCATTAAGGATCTTTTCAAACGGTGTTAATTCCACTGCATTACACTTCCTGAATCCAACATGGTGTTTGCGTTGGCCCCACCGCATGAACAACATCACTCCAGTCCACCCACCTCTAGGAACATGTCTTAAGTGGTTGTCTAGGAAAACCACTCGACGTCGCTTTGGCTTAAGCTCTTATCCTACTAGTATATTTCAACACACTAGGGCATAAAATGATCCAGATAGGGTACATACCTAATTACCTATGTCTAGGTTGCTACCCTTAGCCCCACTAGTGCATTACCCTTATAATTAATTAATTATTAATTCATCTTTTAAGGAATTACACATATGACCTCCATTAGTAATCATGTATATTTATTATCATATTTTTCTAGCATATTACTTCATAAGTTCTTCTTATGTAAACATGCAAACTATTAATTACAAGTTATAACAATTTACATCACATCCAATTTCCATGCACATATCATCATTATGGATATCAGTTCACTAGCATGCTTTGTCCTAAATCATCACAGACATACATTTCCAAAAATCATAGCATGAACACATCACATAAAATCAACACAAGGCACTCTTTCTATCATGTCCGTAACACACATCTCACATCAAAAGAATAAAAATCTAGCATATAAGCATCCTAAATTCTCATACACATAAGGAAGCATAATAACCAATAACACATCACAAACAATTGGGCACGTGCAACCTAAATAACCTAGGTTCATTCCAATCCATCTAAGATATGAAATTACCTAACAAAGTACTTTAAAATACACAAAAATTAACTAACCTTTGACACATAAGCGTTTTTCTTCACTTCGGATCATGTAAGTGCTTTAGGTGTCACGCCCCTAACACAACACAAATAAGCACATTACTAGGTGTTTCATGTTTAATATTTTCACAACTATAGTGTTAGTAATGCAATTATGTTTATGCCTATTTTTATTAACATTTTAAGATTTCTCAGATTGACCCTCGCTTAGTGTTTTGGTCATAAATCCGAATCTTCAGATCCAAATAGCGCATGATCAGACTTTCTGGAAACTAGACTCAATTTTCTACAACACTATCTCTCGCGTACTTCGTCTAATTATGTCCAGATTGGTTGCTACATCCCTTACAAGTTAGGATAATTTTGTTGTACGAGTTTAACACATCAAGAAATTATCACTTGTTTATAAATTGCATTCTAATAATCCACGAGAATCATTTGGAGATTATGTGTAGATACTGTCGACACATTTTTTTCTAATTTACAAATATTTCAAACCCATTATCCATGAAACCTAATGTGGGTATTGTTACCAAATATTGCTCATGGTATATGTATTAATTTAGGGGCCGTTTGATAAACGTCTTTTCTGACCCATAAAGATCTTTCCAGCTAAATGGGCTGGAAAGACCGTTTGATTTGGACCAAAAAAATCATCTTTCTCGGTAAGATGGGTCTTTCCCAAAAAGCAATAAACCCAAGTCTGGATGGTAAAGAAAAGGCATTGGACAATTATGCCCTAGCAAAAAAAAAAGAAGCGTATTCCCTTTCCCTGCGTCGCCTCCATCCGCCATCATCGTCTCCCCTTCGTTGATTTTCATCACTCGTCTTCTCTAGCCAGCCTCCCCCCGCCGAGCAGCCTCCATCGCCACCGGCTCCGCCCTGCAGCTCCTCCCACAGGTAATTTCTTCCTTTTTTTTCTGTCGATTTCTTGTCGATTTCTTCTGGGGATTGAAATCAGAAATTATGATTTCTTTTGATTGTATTTCGATTGTATGTTTCATTTGTGTTATGTTTTTTTTTTCTTGTGATTTTTATGCTTCATCTCTTTCAGTTGTATGTTAGAAATCTGATTTTTGTTCATCTTTTTGTATCAAAATCAGAATTTGTTTCATGTTTTTCATCTTGTTCTCTTTTCTCTTCTGATTTTCGTGCATAGGTGAAGAAAAATACGTGTTGATTCGGAAAGATGAACAAAAATGTTGAAACATGTTGTTTTTTGTTTTTTTTCTGCCTATATATGATGTATTTTTTACATAGATGCTGAAAATACATGCTGATTTGTGTATATGCATGCTGATTTTGTTTTTTGTTTTTTGCTTTTTGAAAATACTTGCTGATTTGTGTATATATATATATATATATATATATATATATATATATATATATATATATATATATATGCTGTTTTTTTTAATATACATGTTGAATTTCATATATATGCTGAATTGTGTATATACATGCTGTTTTTTTGAATATATATGCTGAATTGTGTATATACATGCTATTATTTTTTTTTTAATATATATGCTGAATTGTGTATATACATGTTGTTTTTTTGAATATATATGCTGAATTGTGTATATAAATGCTGTTTTTTTGAATATATATGCTAAAATTTCATAGTTATTGCTGTTTTTTATTATAAACATGTCACAAAGGAAATCTAAAATCATTTGGGACCAAAGTTTAGACAAAACTTTTCTTGATGCTTGTATCCAAGAAGTAACCACATATGGTCGTGAGGGTAGTGCCCTAAAACCAAATTCATGGAAAACTGTAGCTGAAAAATTATTAAAGGAACACGGTTTAGTCGTTGACCAAAAACAGATGAGAAACCACTACGACTACTACAAAGGAAAGTATCAAGCTTGGGTGAAACTTAAAAGCAAAACCGGAAATATATATGATCCTCTAACAAATAAATTTAATTTGACTGACGAACAATGGGAGACGGAGACGAAGATAATATATATTCGTCTAATTATAAAACAAAATAGTAGAAATATGATTATTTTCTTTTAATGGTTTGATAATTTCAAAATGTTAAACATTTGAACAAGATTGTAGGAGCTTTGAAAATTGTGCCCCTCCTTTTCTCTGATCTGTGCACACAATTATTTGAAGGTTCAACCTCTACCGACTTTGATAGTTTGGGGCCATCTTCTACACTCCCCCGTCCTACTCCTGAATACACTGAGCACGACTTTGATGAGGTTCAATGCACCCAAACGGAAACTCCCAACTCAACCCAACACGTAGCTGCAAGTGAAGAATCCTCTGGACATTCGAAAAATAGGAGAGTGGGTGGAAACAAAAGAGCTGGTGGAAACAAGAGAAACGCAAGGGCACTAGAAGTGGAGGAGGAAATCATCAAGTTTGCAAGGACGCTTGTGGAACAAAACCAAAGAAGTGAACAAAATCAAAGAAGTGAAACGGATAAGGACATAGATGCATGTACGGAGAAATTGGCAAAAATGGGATGGGGAAAAGAAGATGAAAGACACAAGACCGCTCTTTTGTTATTTGCTGAAAGTGTCGATATTAGGAAAGTTTGGTTACGACTTACGCCTACCACTTGTGAGTCGTGGGTGAGGAGTGCAGGAATGAAGTTTGGTTACCTTAGATGACTTTTTAGATGTTACATTTGATTACTTTTACTATTTCTTTGTTGCATGACTTTTGGATGTTAGGTGACTTTTGTTATGTTACGCTTGTTGAATTTTATATGCATGGGTTTTTTTATTGGATAATTTTAGGTGCATCACTTTTGTGTTATTAGATAAATATTTTTTTGTTATTTACTTTATACTTGTCATGTTATAAATATTTTGGTTGTTTATTTTATATTTGACATGTTATATGTAATTGTATTTTGCAGGTCAAGTATGATTTCTAATGCTGAAGCTTTAGCTTTTCTTTTACTTGTCTTGTATTGGTTGAGGTTAAACCGGCCAAGGCTAAAAAAATTCATAGAATAAGAGATAACGATTCAAGCGGTTATGCGTATACGCAAGATTTGATACACGGGGACCCTATCGAATGTTACGATATGATGCGTCTTACACAAGAGGCATTTGTATTATTATGCAATCATTTTACGCAAAGAAGTTGGTTGCAAGCTAGTAGAACGATAAACATTGAAGAGAAGATGGCTATGTTTTTACATGTTATAGGACATAATGAACGTTTTCGAGCGGTTAAAGGAAGATTTCATCACTCCACACAAACCATTCATCAGTGTTTTCATGAGGTCTTAAATGCAATGATGTGTTTTGCAAAAGCAATTATAGTACCAACAAATCCTAATCCAACAAGACATGCCTCAGAATGACAAAGACGGTTAAAAGCTATATTTTCCGGAGCAATAGATGCACTAGGTGGAACTCTTGTACATGCAGTTGTGCCCGTTGATCAACAAACGAGGTATAGGGGAAGAGGAAAAGGTGAATGTTATCAAAATGTATTAGGAATTTGTGATTTTGATATGATATTCACCTTTGTATGGGCTGGATGGGAAGACATAGCACATGTTTCAAGAGTTTTGAAAGAAGTTGCATTCAATCTGTCTTCCGGATTTCCATTCCCTCCACCAGGTTTCTAATATTTATATAAGTTTATTTATATTCTTTATATAAGTTTTATTATCTATATTCTTTATATAATAAATGTCACTCGCCTACAGATAAATATTATATTTATGATGCCGCATATACCAACACTCGTGGGTTCATGGCTCCGTACCGTGGCACTAGGTATTGGTTAGCCGATTTTCGAGGACGTCGGCCTTTAACTAAAGAAGAAAGGTTCAATCTTGCTCATGCACAACTTAGAAATGTTATTGAGCGTGCTTATGGTGTATTGAAGGCGAGATTCTCAATCTTAAAACAAATGGCTCCTTATCCTTTTCCGATACAAAGAGACATCGTCATTGCTTGTGTCGCGGTCAATAATTTTATAAGGAAATACAATATCCAAGATGAGTTATTTGAAAATTTTGAAGAGAACGTTATGGTTAATCTTGATATGCACGGTGGAGGAATTGAAGGCGAAAACACACAAGGCGTAGAATGGGGTTCAGAAGCCGTTGAATACATGGCTACTTTGCGTGAGCAGATTGCTAATCAACTACTTTCACCCGGTTTACTTTAGATATGTATGCAAATTAGTATGTTATTTTCAATTTCAGTATGTTTCTATTTGGATTTTGATTAATTTATGTTTAATTACTTTGTAAGACAATTTGTATTCGGATTTTTAAATGATTATTGTGTAATTTTGATTTTGTATGATAATTTATATGTTTTTATAATCATTCAGCAACTCCATCCATCACAAAATAGAACAGCAGGGTAATATGGTCATTTTTCATCATTCAGCATAGTTAGTCATATGTACAATCAAACAACATTGTTTCTTTCCTGGTCAGAAAACTTTCCCAGACATCACTTTCCCATACAACAACTATCAAACGACCCCTTAGCTTTTAATGCTCACCAAATATCCACCGCATATTATTCATACATCACCCTGGATAATTATCAATAGTTAAATAATCAAATGATAACAGTGATGCATGACTATTGTTCATTTTTATCCTTAACTGGTCATCTTCCTTTGGAATACAGATAAATTCTATATTGGCTTTTATGTAACATGTAAGGTCTTTTTTCTAATAAATTCCAGCAAAACAAATAACTTGATATTTCAAGTTCATGGTTGTTATGTACAATACATCAACCACCTCAAAGAATACGCATATGTGAATTAGGTTGCATCATTCCCTAGTGTGTAAGGATATTTTTTACAACGTCTTTAGTAAAGGTCTAGATGCTAAAAGGGATAGGAAAAGGAATACACTACTAGAAAATTGGTGGTGTGGTGGTGAAACCCGACAGCCATGGTTGTCATCCATGATGATGATGATGGTTCGAATCAAATACGAAGCAAGACCTAAAAACTTAGCCTCGACATAAAAACATCACAACCGAAACTACTCCATCCCTCACCGCTCCTTTGGTTTTTTTGTTTTTTTATAGCTTCACAAGGGTTGTGAAATAAAGAGATGATGATGGTCGGCTTCTTGCAGATAACAACCGGAAAACCTCGACCCCTCGCTGGAAGTCTAACCGGTCACCAGAAATCCCACAGCCTCCTTCTCACCAGAAATCCTTCTCACCATAAAAACTTGTCGACTTGGTTTGGTTGAGTAGAAACCCTTCAAATGAATCGTGCAGACCTTTTGTTCCGTAGTCCCAAAAGAAAAGAAAAACGGACGAATTAAGAGGTTATTTCGATCGTAATTTCCTTGAGGTTATGGGAATCATATACCTACATATATATATATATATATATATATATATATATATATATATATATATATATATATATATATATACACACTAATAAAAGAATAGTGTTTTTGCCATGTGTCACCATATTAGACCTCTTAATTAATGTGTTGCCACTTGTCAATCTATTAGTTCTCCATTTTAAATTTATTAGACCTCCTCATTAATGTGATGTTATTTGTCAATGTATTTATTATCTATTTTAAATTTAAATTTTAAAATTTATATTATTGTTTTCATTAATTCACAAATAAAAAATATCTAATATATATTAAAAATCAATTTTACATATTAATTTGAATCAACGATTATAATTTTATATAACTAATAAAAATATTTTTAAATTAATAATTTATTTAAAATAACTGATTAACATTTTGAGTTTTTACTATAAAAGTTTGATTAATTTTATAACCGTGGTTCCCACGGGTTATAAACTAGTATATATATATATATATATATATATATATATATATATATATATATATATATATATATATATATATATATATATATATATATATATATATATATATATATATATATATATATATATATATATAATTCCACTCATTTATGTGGCTTTAATTCGTTTTAGAAAACTCCGCAAGTAACTTCTAATTTTTTTATGTGCTTTTAAAGAGCAAATTACAATTTTGGTCCCTTACAATTCCTTCGTTATCACAATATATCTTTCACTTCGATTTGATTTAATTTAAACCGCCAAATCTTTATGCACTCTATTTATTTTTTTTATTTGATTAATTTTAATCAAAATAACTTTACATAAATATGTTTTTGTGTAACAGAACTAACCCTTTAAATTGAATGATTTTGGGTCGTTACAACCTTGTCCAGTTGGCTACCACTCTGCGACAAGTGCTCCAGTTCTTGTCGTTGGACAGAATAGAGGAAAGCAGAGGAAGGCTAATCCTCAATCAACCTATAAGGGCAAGGCCCATGCTGGGGATCTAGTAGTGGGTCAAAGGCAAAGCCCAATGGTGATATTCCAGCTGTATCTGATCCCAAAGAGGCTACTTGCCACTATTGCAACGAAAAAGGTCATTGGAAAAGAAGTTGCCCCAAATACTTGCAGGACATCAAGGATCGCAAGGTCAAGCCATCATCGACAGGTATATACATTATTCAAGTTAATAACTGACAATTTACTCATTCTTGGGTCCTTGACACATGATGTGGGTTCCATATTTGTTCTGACTTTTAGGGGCTAAGAGAAAGTGAGGAAATGGATCATGGAAGAATAAATCTGATCATGGGGAATAGGTGATCTTCACCCGTTACCAAGATTGGAACTTATGGTCTTGTGCTTGGTGGTGATGTTAGATTAGATTTGATTAATTGTTGTTATTCATCTGTAACATCCCAAAAATCATGACCAAAAACATCATCTTTATTTATTAAAATAACCATATCTATCAAAATCATTTCATCCAAAATATAACTCAAAGTATCAAATCGGAGTATCTCATCAAAACTCATATCAACATATCAGAGTAAAAACATCCCAGCCTAAACAAATGGTGTGTGCACTGTAGTCATCCCGAGCTCTTCCCCTTGCTACCGGAAGTACCTGAAACCAAAACTAAAAACTATAAGCACGAAGCTTAGTGAGTCTCTCCAAACTACCACATACCATACACACAATCATGCTAATAGGAGATACGGGCCCCGCCCACACTCGGCTAACTAGGAGATACGAGTCCCGCCCACTCTGCTTACTACGAGATATGGGCCCCGCCCACACTCGGCTAACTATAAGATATGGGCCCCACCCATACTCAACTACTAAGCATGCATACAAGTATGTTAGGTGCATTTCATGCGCCCATGTTGTAGCTTTATTCCATAAAAGCGCATTACATTTATGTTTAAACTCATGCATTTTGCATGTTTTTCGAGATTTTTCATGAGGCAATTTCATTCACACATTTTTGTGATATTTCATGGACTTTTGGAGGTAGGATATTGTTGGAGGAGGTAAATAAGATTTGCGGACAAAATTTTCGGGACTTGCGGAGCACCGAGGAGCAAGATATCAAAGAAATGAAGATTTTGGCTTTACAGAGATTTACACGACCGCGTAAATGGAAACTTTATGTTTACACGCCCGCGTAAACGTAGATTTCTTGTCACACCCCCAGACCAGACGGCGGAAACATCCGAAGGCGGGTGACTTCATTGTGTAGTATCATAACAATTGAATATAAATGAAACAGAGCAATCCAAACATCATACATTGAGATGACAAACTTACATTGTTTACTTATTGTATTTGTTCTTCGAGTTACACAAAAGATACATAAGTGGGAAAGAATCCAAACTACAGCTAAATGGTCTTGCATCAGCGTCCCTTGTTACCTGCTTACTAGATCTCTGAGAATACAACTCGTTTTGAAAAGCGTCAACTAAAAAAGTCGGTGAGTTCATAAGCATTTTTGTATAAAATCGTTTACACTTGTTTAAAATCATTCTCATTGTACTTTCAGAAAATCCGATAGTTTCTATGAAATCGTTTGAAGTCTTGCCTTGAAAATCGTTGATATATGTGTGTGCATGTCATTACTTTTGTTCATCCTTATAAGGAATGATCTTTGAAAGGTATTGTAATTTGTGAAAGCGAATTGTATCTGAGAATAGTTCTTTTGAATAATAATAATGAACCGCTTCAAGAAAAATCCCCTATTTGCAAAAAGGAAATATGGTTGAAAATCTTGTTCCTCTTATCGAGTAAAATTGAGTGTGCGTTCTAGTTTATCGTTATCGAAATCGTAGAAAAATTGTTCTCTCCAGAAAATCCTATATTATCTGCTATAACATATTCGTAAGTTTTGGTTTATCGTTATCGAAATCGTAGAAAATCGTTTTCTCTAGAAAATCCTATATTTTCTGCTATAAAATATTCGTAAGTTTTAGTTTATCGTTATCGAAATCGTAGAAATCGTTTTCCATAGAGTCCTACGCTTTCTAATTTGTAAAATAGCAGTATTACGACTCTATACTTGTTAGGAGAAAGAATCAACATGGCAATTGTGGACATTCTACATGATAAAAAGAAAGGACAGTCAACGCAACAAATGCGGACCATCAGCTATCACGTATAGGACAGTCAACACAACGTGCCAAGATTTATTTATGAGGTTTTCCTTACATAAAATTCTAGTTAATATAACATATTCTAGTGAGTCGTTATAACCATACTAATTTGAAGTGCCTGTTTTGGCGTTTCTCAGGCGCCCTCGGTTTGGAAAAGACATTTGTCACCCTAGACTAGCCTGTCTAGTTGTAGCGAACAACGAAGGTGCGGGGTGTCAACCCCGTATAGATCTATACACAAATTACCGCTCTCCCTCCAGGAGACTCTGTTATAACTACTTACAGGACTTAGACGTACACTAATATTTTCATATTTAGGTACTTTTGAGATTTGTCTGACTAGAATATTAACAACCTTTTGAGCAATCATTAGAGATCCATTATTTGTTAGATAAATAATGAAATTCGTACTCTTTGAACAGAAATATCGTTCTCGTTCCATATCGTTGATTGTGCTCGTTAACTGGGTGCTCGTATTCGTTCCTTTTCGTTTATTGAAAAATGAGTCATTTTAGTACAGAGAAAAAGTGTCAAGTTATAATTTATATAAATTTATAACTGCCGGTTATGACACGCATTTTCTTTTTTATGACATATAGAACATTACTTATGTTCTTGGAGATTTTATGACAACAACTTATGACATGCAAATGTTTCTGTCATAATGCCTCTATTTGTATATTTTCTTGATGCAAACTTTTATATCAAATATTTATAAAATACTTTCTGATAGTTTGCAAATTGTCACAAAGTTTCCATTTTTGAATATTTCTAGAATTATTGTCCACATATCAAGATCCCTTTTTATAACTTTTATCTCTAGACATGAAAGCTTAGATAAAGGGGTTAAGTTGGACACACCCAATAGTTGGGAGGCTCTTTTGTACAAAGTATCCTCTGTTCTTTATGAAATTGAGAATTCCTACGTTCATGAGTATATTACTAAAATATTAATTTAATAATATTTCACACACATACAAACATACGTATATATGCATTCATTTAAGAATTTAGGCAAGATTTGACTTGTACTCTCCCCCAAAAACATTAAAACATTGAAAAAGGTGGGGTATGAAGTTCACATTGAGTTAGTTGAGGAGTTGTCTGGAGTTATGGAGTGAAGATCTCAAGCTTAAACTCTTGCTGAGACGAGGAACTTCCTTGGGAGGGATGCTTTCCTTACAACTCTAGGGAGAAATTGAGGATATTTTTCCCTTCCAGCAGGATCATCATTGTTGCCTTGAAGATGAGTTTTGAGGGAAAATAGGAAGAGTGAGAGACAAAGTGGAGTCTAAACTCTTTTACTGTCGTTGCTTTGGAGTATAAGAAAAGGAAGAGAATCTTTGGTTCATGGGGATCTGGTGGTCCATGCATGGATATTTGGTGGGTAAAGCATGGGATACTGTGATTTGCATGGGAAATGAGGAATTTCATCAAATCACAAAGTCAATCCCTTTGTCCTTTTCTTGATTTAGGATAAGGTTTTCCTAAATCCCAAACATTTATTTTTATGAAAAATATGCTTAAAATAATTAATTTTAGCATAAAATAGGGGTTTAAGGGGTTTAGGATAGGAAAAATACGAGTTTGGTGTAATTTCCGATGTCAAAATGCCTTAAAATGGTGAAAAAGTCCGAAAATAATGAAAATACGGAGTGGGGGTTGGTTCATGCAACTTTGCAAGGGTCCGAAGGGTTTAGGAGGAGTTTCGGAGTCGACTTCTAATTTCCGGAGTAAAGGAGTACATTTTCGAGGCTGTTGGGCGAGTTCCAAAGCTCTTCTCCTGATTCCGGAGTCCACAGGCGAGGTCCGGAGGTTTTTTCTTGAGCCCGAGATCCATGCGAAGTCCGGAGTGAAAGGGGCAGTCCGGACCGATGGGTTCTGAAGCAGAGCGAATCAAGGAGCATCAGGAGCTGCGAAGTTATCCGGATGAGAGGCTTCCGAGATGCAAGGTTCCGAAGCAAGACTTCACCATTTCGGAGTAACCTAGATCCAAAGCAAAGAGGGGAGTTCCGAAGGTGTGCTTCCTCTTGGCTCCTAAGAAGGCATTCCGATAGACTAAGAGGGTTATGGACCAAGAGGTTCAGGACCAAGAGGGTTCCGGACCAAGAGGGTCCTTTTGGGGTTTCCTCTTCCAGTTTTGAGTTGTTTTCGACTGAGGAAGGTACTTAGGGAGATTTGAGAGAGATTTGAGATATGTGGAGAGATTTGGGAGAGATTTCACATACTTGGAGAGATTTGGAAGAGATTCATTATACTTGGAGAGATTTAGGAGAGATTCACTATTCTTGGAGAGATTTTGCATACTTAGAGAGATTTGGGAGAGATTCACTATACTTGAAGAGATTTGGAAGAGATTCACTATACTTGGAGAGATTTCGCATACTTAGAGAGATTTCACATACTTGGAGAGATTTTGGAGAGATTCACTATACTTGGAGGGATTTCGCATACTTAGAGAGATTTGGGAGAGATTTCACATACTAACACTATATGGCTCCTTAGAAACTCATATTGAACACTTAGGCGTGTTAGCACAAGTCTCACAATAGTCCTTGCTTACTTGAGGAGGAAATTTCCTAGACATAAAGGCTAGTTGTGACATTTCTGCAAAGTGTATTTTTGCGTTTACGCAGGCATGTAAATGACAATGTTAATTTACGCGGACCGTGTAAACGTAAATGCGGGTTTTAAAGCAGTTTTTCACCATTCTTAAAGAGGGGAACCAATTTTTTTAAGGATGGGTCAATTTTGTGAGTTCTAGAAGCGATTTTGGGGAGCATTTTGAAGGAAATTGTTGCTTGAAAACACTTGGGAACATTTGATTTCATTTTGTAAGAACTTTAATTTCATTTTTCTGGATTTGTGATCTTGTTCTAGTCATGAGTGGCTAGAACCCTAGTTTCTCCAACTTCATGTCTTGACTTTTAGTTGTGATTTCAATCATGTGACTTAATGTTTGCTTTCAATTTTCTATCTAGTGAATTTGATTTTGTTTCAATTGAATGTTTGATTCTAATTGTGATTCTTATTGGACATTTAAATTAGGGTTAGGTCATTCAAGTTATCTAATTGTTAAATCCGTAATTGTTTTGTGAATTGGACTAAGTAACAAACACTAAATTGATTTCCATTGAATGAATTTAGTGTAAATCTTATTCACATACTCTTATGCTCCCGAGCTTGTGAGGAGTATTGGGTGTTGTTGGGAACATTCACATAAATCTTATTGCAACCTTTTGATTTCTATCTAAGAGCTAGTTTAGACTTAAATTAGAAGGTTAGGTTATTTTCAAAGAGCTTGTTTTGAATTTGACAACTTGGTGAATGGGAAGTGTTAGAGCTTATTAACACTTTCAAGTACCAACTTAGGTGGAATTAAATAAATAACATTTCATACTATGAATCACATTGCTAATTAGTCTTGCATAGAGTTGGAGTTCTCACAAATCCTGAATTTGTTTCATTTAAACGATCATTTACTTATTGTTTTATCCTCTTGTTTAAATCATTGCTTATAAATTCCCCCCATTCTGTGACCATTTTTGTACGTTACACAAACAGGTATAAACATTTGTTCCGTGTCTTTGTGGATCGACCCTACTTACATTGTATTACCTTTTTTAGTGCAAAGTAGTAGTGTTTTTGGAGTCATTTGTACCCCTTCATTTATTGGGTTTGACACACCTAACAAAGTATCACATAGACAACAAGTATAATCAAATCTATCAACCAGTCCTATATCCATACTCAAATAATGCTATGAGATACATGCCTCGTCCACACTCAACTATCTATGAGATATGGGCCCTGCCCACACTCAGCTACAAATAAATACACCTAACATATATGGGTCGGCCTTGGTACCTTCGACCCGTTCAAACCAAGAGGAAACCCACCTCATTGTCGGATGACAGTTGAAATATATTTGCCCGGAATCAGCTCTACTCACTCCCTGAACAAAAACAACCCCTTAGATACCATTCCATACTCATAACCCTTAATGTCAACTATGGTCAAGTCAAAGTCAAAGTCAAGTCAAAGTCAATGCTCCGAGTTGACTCAACTCGTTGATTTTACCCTTCAACTCGTCGAGTTCTCATGAATCACAGAATCATGAAATCGCGATCTAACTCATTGAGTTTTCCTACAACTCGCCAAGTTCCTCCTTCTCAACAAAAACAAGACTTCCTAGTACAACTCGTCGAATTCCCTTGTGGACTTGCCGAGTTCCACAAACAGAATTAGGAATGTTTGACCAAACTCGTCGAGTTCCTCTATGGACTCGCCGAGTTCCTTGCATTTCTACTCTATTCAGCCTTTTCCTCATATCTAAGGTTCCAAAATACAAATCCATATTGTTTCCATAACCTATTTTCGTAAAGTTGACAACTTAATGGCTTTGCATGCCTCAAATGGACCCAAACTCGAGATATAGGAACCTACTTTCATGAACATGGTCTTTTCTTGGAAAAGAACGGGTTTAAGACCCTTTTTATGGTTCTAAGGACCAAATATCACTGGAAATGGGAGTCCTTAGCATAGGATCTATGAAGGTTACCATGTTTCGTACAATAGGGCCAAAAAGACTCATAAAGCAAAACTAAAAGGGATCTAAGCTATGAATCATCAAGTTAAGGACTTTTTACCTCAGAAAGCTATCAAAGATGGACGAAATCACAAATCTAATGCTTCTCCTCAAGCTTGATGACTTCTAGTTCTTCCAACTCCTTTACCAAGCACAAAACACACACAATTCCACTCAAAACTTCAAGTTTCTCACCAAAGAGCTCACAATATGATTTAGGGTTTCAAGGAGGCTAATGAGAGGCTGAGGGAAAAAGTTAAATCCTTTAAATAGATTGAAAAACCCTGGAAATTAAGGTTTCATGCCAGCCGATCTACTCGTCGAGTTGAGGCCTCTCAACCCGCTGAGTAGGTCACTTAAATCACACGGTTCTGACAATCTCTACTCGACAAGTTTGGGGCTTCCAACTCGTCGAGTTGCTCTGTGAAAATGAATAAATTATAAATTAAATGTGTACCAGGAACCAGGCGTTACATCATGACAAATGACAAGAAACATTATTTCTTTTCATGCATTTTTCAAAAAAGGATTTCGATATTCATTTGGTGATGTGAATGGATTGATTTTAGTTAATAAAAATTGTGTTTCTATGATTAAATTTATGCCTTGTAATGGTGTGTATGAACTGTGATTTGTGTTGATAGCTTAAGCAATAGTGTATTTCATATTGATTCATCTAATGGTGTAGACAAAGCATGATTGTGGCATTTTCGTCTTGGACACATAAATAAGAACCACATCGCCCAACTCCAAAAGGATGGAGTGTTTGAATCATTTGACTTAAGGTTAGATGATGAATGCGAGTCTTGATTTCTGGGTAAGATGACAAAATCACCTTTCACTAGGTCTTGTAAAAGAGGTGAAGGTTTGTTAGATCTCATACACAGGTGTGTGTGGACCCTTCAAATCTATCACAAGGAATGCCAATCGATTCTACATGACATTTATAGATGATTATAGCAGATATGAGTATAACTACATAATAAAACGTAAATTAGAAACCTTTGAAGAATTCAAAGAGTTTAAGCACGAGGTTGAGAATCAATTGGGTAGGAAGATAAAGATGCTTCGATCTGACAGAGGTGGAGAGTATCTTAGTAACAAGTTCCATGATCATCTAGAGGAATGTGGAAGAGTTTCATAATTGACTCCTCCTAGGACACCACAACATAATGGTGTGTCTAAGAGGCATATTTGGACCTTTTCAGAAATGGTTCGTTCCATGATGAGTCAAGTTTCCCTACCTACTTCTTTCTAGGGGTACGCCTTAGAAATAGCCACCCATATCCTTAATCGTGTCCCTACTTAGAAGGTTGCCAAAACACCTCACGTGATGTGGATAAGGAAAGTTCCCTCATTAGCCCACATCAAGGTTTGGGGCTGTGAGACTTTCGTTAGACGATAGACTCATGACAAGCTAGAACCTAGAAGTGAGAAGTGTATTTTTCATTGGTTACCCAAAGAAGTCTTTTAGATACTTGTTCTACAGACCTAGTGAAAACAAGGTCTTTGTAACTCGAAGGGGAGTCTTTCGTGAGAGAGAACTCATATTCAAAGAGGACAGTGGGAGTACAATTGACCTTGAAGAAATTCAGGAGTCACCCAATGAAGGAACCTTAGAAAACACTAGCTTTCAACCAGAGGATGAGACTCTTATTGAGCCAATTGAAATTTCATTATCTCTTCGACACTCTAGTAGAGTTAGCATGCCACCCGAGTTCTATCGTTCCCATATAACTATAGATGGTGACACGTTTGTCAGTGATCATACACTGGTAAATTTGGATGAGCCATCTAACTACTAGGAAGTGATGGCAGGTCTGAGTCTGCTAAATGGAAAGAGGCAATGGACAGCGAGATCAAGTCCATATCTGATAACCAAGTTTGGAATTCGGTTGATCATGTATCAGGTCGGATGACAGTTGGGTGCAAATAGATCTTGATGAAGAAGACCGACATGGATGGAAAGGTTCACACTTTCAAGGCATGACTGGTTGCAAAAGGCTTTACTCTAACCCAAGGGATTGACTATGATGAGACCTTCTCACCAATGGGTAAGATAAATTCTATCAGAATAATGCTTACCATAGCTACTTTTCATGACTATGAGATATGGCAGATGCATGTCAAAAATGCTTTCCTAAATAGATAGTTGGCTAAGGATGTTTACATGAGTCAGCTATAGGGTTTTGTACGTGCAAAGTTTCTTGATTTAGTGTGTAAGCTTTAGAAAACTATTTACGGATTGAAACAAGCGTCTCACTGTTAGAATCTTTGCTTGCATTAGAAAGTCAAAGCATTTGGTTTCTCTAGGAGTGAGGATGAGTCATGTGTGTATGTCAAAGCTAGTGGGAGCATAGTAACTTTCCTAGTATTGTATGTTGATGACATGCTCCTTATAGGAAACGACATCCTGAACTTGCAAGAAGTGAATTCTTGACTTGGGAAGTGTTTCACCATGAATGATCTAAGGGAAGCGACCTATATTATTGGGATAAGGATTCTAAGGCATAGAAATAAAAGACTTATTGGTCTTAGTCAGAGTACATACTCAGATAAGGTACTAAAACGTTTTAGTATGGAAAATTTCAAGAAAGGGGAACTACCTATTTATTGTACTGTTAATTTGGGAAAGACTCACAGCCCCAGTACGAATAAAGATAGTTGACATGAGTCGAGTCCCATATGCTTCGGCTATAGGTTCGATCATGTATGCTATGACATGTACTCGCCTTGACGTGTCTTATGCTTTGAGCATCATTTGTCATTTTCAAGGAAATCTTGGCAAAGCTCATTGGATAGTAGTGAAGAACATTATCAAGTATTTGCGAAGGATAAAGGAAATGTTTCTATTCCTTGGTGGAAGTGATATGTTGAGAATAAGTAGATATAGTGAAGCAAACTTTCAGACAGATTGAAAAAACTTCTATTCTTAGTCGGATTAGGTGTTCTTGTTGAATGAAGGAGCAGTTACTTGGAAGAGTGCCAAGTAGGAAATAGTGGTCGATTCAAATTATGAATCAGAGTACATCGTAGCAAGTGAGACATCAAAGGAAGCATATTGGTTGAAGAACTTCATTGGTGATCTCGGAGTAGTCCCAACCATTCAAGATCCATTGGAATTTTTCTGTAATAATGAAGGCGCAGTAGCTTTGATCAAAGAACCAAAGGATCATGGTAGATCCAAGCATATCAACATAAAGTACCATTACATAATACATAGAGTTGAAGAAGGTCATCTTCTGGTAAATAGAGGATCTTCATAAGATAATCATGCAAATCCTTTCATGAAGGCTCTGAGGGGGTTTAAGCATTACCAACATGCTAGGAGCATAGGTTTGAGAGATGACATTAGTTTTAGTAGTTAGTTGATTATCTGAAACTTGTAACAAAATAAATGTAATTGATTTTGGTGATTAAATAATGGAGATTATTTATGAGTATGGTAACTACCTTTTTCGATTAGTTATTCTTGTGTTTCATTTTACACGTTTTACTTCCTAAATGAATAAATTATTCGAAACTCCACAGTCGCTCATACTTTTGGAAGTAAGTAGTGAATCAAGACTGTCATGAATTGAATTTTAGATTGTCTATGGGGATTAGACATTGCACACAATTGCTACAATATTCATGAGTACTTAGAATATGGGGATTTAAGTATGGGAAAAACCTACGCTCAACAAATTACTTCATGGATTATATCATAAGTAATTATGATACGACAATATCTTTTATTCTTAAAGTGGAGATATACGAGTTGCAATTTACAAGTCGGTTGTGCATTGTTATTGCGAAAACGCATTCGTAACATGATGCTATAAAATATGGTGTCATGTATAATTTGTTGAGTAAAAGATACAAGCATATGAGTCGAAGTTTATTCGTTCCTTTTGCCCTATGGGAAAAGCGATATCTTTGGCCCCTCGGTGATTTGGTGTTGGCTCAGCCATGAATGAATGGATGTGTAGTCTAATGAGGTCATCAAATTTAACAAAATCGGTAAACAAAATTTTATACAAGAGATTGATTGTAATCCATGTTTCATGTCCATACGATATCTTGTAGAACAGAGGAATATTTAATCACTTGTCTTAGGGTCGATGTCTGATCAAATCAGAGTTTGGCAATGGCTTTGGAAAGCACACTTTGCTGTTTAAATTAGAATTTATACTTGTAATAGTAGTTACAGACTTATCCAAATGGGAAACTGTTGGATTAGGTGTATTACCAATAACTAAATTGGTATATACTTAAATTAAAAGCAAAGTCTTTTTTGGGTTGCCCTCAAAATTAGTAATTGACAGATGGACTTTGGAGAGAGGGAGAGAAAGGTTGATTTATTGATTTATTATATGATTAATAAATAAAAATAAATAGTTTGTTAATATATTATGAGATTAAGATATTAATTAGAAATAATATTATTTAATTATAGGATCGGGGCCGATATTCCATTATACCATGGGAGGATGCAAATTGAAGATTTATTAGACTGGATTTCAGATGTTGAACGCTTCTTTGATTTCATGGAGGTTACTGAGCATAGGCATCTGAAATTGGTGGCTTACAAGCTAAGAAGTGGAGCTGCTATGTGGTGGGAGAAGTTACAAACGGACAGGAGACGACAAGGGAAATCCCTAGTACAATCTTGGAAAAAAAATGAAACAAGAGATGATAAACAGGTTTTTGCCACCTGGGTATGAACAATTTATTTTTCAGAATTACCAAAATTGTTCTCAAGACAACTGATCAGTGACGGAATATACTGAAGAATGGTATAGGTTGTTGGTTCGCAACAACCTCAACGAGACAGATGAACAATAGGTATCGAGGTATCTTGGCGGGATGAAGCCTACTATTTGTGATAAAACTGGGCTTCAAGTGGTGTGGACGGTGGATGAAGCGCATAATTTGGAATTGAAAGTTGAGCAGATGGAAAAGTGTGCAAACAAATCTACGAATTTCAAGAGAGTTGTAAGTGATGCACCTGGTTCTAGTTCCACCTCGAAAATTTTGTACCAGAAACTGACCCTAACTTCAACCAAAACTACAACTACAACTTATCAAAACCAAAAGAACCCTAACACTTTGCAATCAACACCTAACCTGTATGCCAAATCTGGATACAAATGTTACAAGTATGGTCACCCATGCCATCGTTCTAATGAGTGCCCTCAACATTACAACATTTATAAAAACATCACTCATGACTACGATCCACAAAACATGGTGTCATGCATAATTTGTTGAGTAAAAGATACAAGAATATGAGTCGAAGTTTATTCGTTCCTTTTGCCCTAAAGGGAATAGCGATATCATTGGGCCCCTTGGTGATTTGGTGTTGGCTTAGCCAGGAATGAATGGATGTGTAGTCTAATGAGGTCATCACAAATCACAAAATCGGTAATCAAAATTTTAGACAAGAGATTGATTGTAATCTATGTTTGATATCCATATGATACCTTATAGAAAGGAGGAATATTTAATCACTTGTCTTAGGGTCGATGTCTGATCAAATTAGAGTTTGGCAATGGCTTTGGAAAGCACACTTTGCTGTTTAAATTTAGAATTTATATTTGCAATAGTAGTTAGAGACTTATCCAAATAGGGAATTGTTGGATTAGGTGTTTTACTAATAACTAAATTGGTATATACTTAAAATAAAAGCAAATTCCTTTTTGGGTTGCCCTCAAAATTAGTAATTGACAGAATGAATTTTAGAGAGAGAGAGAGGTTGATTTATTGATTTATTATATGATTAATAAATAAAAATAAATAGTTTGTTAATATATTATGAGATTAAGATATTAATTAGAAGTAATATTATTTAATTAATAATTAATAAGAAATTAATTGAAATTAATTTAGGGATTAATTTGATTAATTAAAAGTGCAAGGACTAAAGCTATATTGTTCAACAGTTGAACAAGAGAGGAATCCTAGAAAGTTTATAGGGATGGAAAAATTTGGAGGTTCCTTAAGGTTTCTAGATTATTTCATATGGATAATATGGATAATAAGAAAACTAGATAATTTCTGATTTGAAATAATATTATTTTATTTCAAATTAGGGTTTTTAGGGTTCTTCGTATCAATTATAAATAGGGTCATTTTACATCATAATTTTGTCCACTACTTTCTCAAGAAGAAGAGCTGAAATTATCATCCCCTCTCATCTCTCCTCTCAAGTCTTCCATTGCTAAGGTTTTGGTACAAACCTTTAGAGACATCAAGTTTTTGGTGTTAGCTTTCAAGGCTTCAAAAGAAAGGTATTACTTTGGTTATCTACTATAATAATCAAGAGGTATGTAAACACTAATCCTTTGATATTTTCGATAATCATAGGGTACTCTTAGGGTTCTTGATATTTAATATTCTATTGCTTTCAATAGAGAAAACTTAGATCAAAATAGGTTGCATGTGAACTTAAGGGTTAAGTTTTCTACCATATCTTTTAATTATTATAATCTATAAAACCCATCAAAAAACACATATGCAAGCTGCTAAACGCATCCTAAGGTACATAAAGGGTACCACAGACTTTGGTTTAAAGTTCTCTAAGAGTGTCGGTGAAGGCACAATAACAAGTTAACAAATAGTGACTTGGCAAGGGACGTAAATGATAAGCAGAGTACAACATATATGATATTCTACCTTAATGACAATCTGGTTACCTGAACTTCACAAAAGAAAAGTGTGTAGCTCTTTGATCATGTGAAGTAGAGTTTATGGTTGGAACACGTGAAGCTTGTCAAGGGATTTGGTGATTGAGCTAACCAGAAGAAACATTGCACTTGTGATGTTGCGTGTGGATAACAAGTCAGCCCAAGTCTTGATGAAAAATCATGCATGTCATGGGAGGAGTAAGCACATTGATACTAAATATCATTTCATACGTGAGTGTGTAGAAATGGGAGCTGATATACTCACAAAGTCACTTGCAAGAAACAAATTGAAGAGATTAGAAGTACGTTAGGAGTGAAGAAGGTGATGAATTGTGAATTAGGGGGGAGGGGAAGTTGTTGGCTTGATTCAAAAGAAAAAGGTGTTTTAAGCATAAATGGTATTTTGAGAAACTTACTTTTTTTTTTTAGTAATTGTGTTAGTATAAGAGCTCTTTTCCTGCTAGCATAAATAATGCATTGCATTTTTTGTATTTTGTCTTCCAATTTTGATTCTTGTTTCTTAATAACGCTTGGAGAATATGCAATATTCCCATAAATCATTTTCCTTGTTTTACTATGTTTTTCTTCCCCTGTACATTTGTTCTTGTTTTCCATTATACCTTGGGTGATAAAGGTTAAACCAATAGGTTGGAATGGCCAAAACGAACAAAAATTTACACTACAAATTATATGTCATTTAGTGGCACACAAAAAATGCCACTAAAAACCGAAAAAAGTGCCACTAAAGGCTACTCAGAGAATCAACGACACATATATAAAATGTCACTAAAAACGCTTCCACTAAAACCCTTGAGTGGCACATTTTTGTTTTGTCGCTGCAGCCTTATAGGATTTTAGTGACACTTTTTTATTTGCCACGATAAAACAAAAGTATTTTGTGGCACATATTTTGTGCCGCTAAATACTCATTCAATTCTAGATTTTATGTTATTTTTAGCGACACATTTTAGAACATTAATGACACTTTTTTTTATCACATTACACATATATGGATTTTATTCGTATTAATGTATACAAGCTCCACTAAAAGTATCAAAAGGGAATATAAAATACACGTTGCATATATGAATGCTATTGTTATTAATGTGATATATAAAACAATAAAAGTTAGATCATTTTTGCAAAGCTATATACATATTATACCAATTCTATAAAAACAAATGAAGTAAAAACTTCACAAGGTAATCAAACATACATGTCATTAAACCTTTTCAGCCATGTGCTATCTTTTATCCATTTCCATATATGTATGCTCTACTTCTGCACTTAGAAATTCCACATTGTCTTCAAACACACATAAACACTACATTAGTAAAACATACAAGCATAAAGATATCTTTTGTATTTTTCTAAACGATTAAAGCAAATATGATGTTTAAATCGTTACAAAAAAAGTTAAGGGTTTACATTGACAAAATAGTGAATATATGTTGACTACTTTTTGTATTTTTCCCGATCAGAAAAATAATATTACAAAACAATATTTAGAAATGCTTTCCCTTTAAACAACAATGCTCTTGGAGTGTTATGCACAAATTCGTTTGCCTTCATAATTCTTTTGTACCATTTCAGTATGTTAATTACCCCCAAGAAATATTGTGAGGCGGTAATATATATAAATTATTGAATACTACATAACTCTTACCGTATTTTTGCATTATGTATATAGTTTCATAAGGTATGATTCCATTTCTTAGTTGCACCTTCCTATCTATTCTATGCATAACTAACAAAAATAAGCATTAAAAGGGTAAACTGTGAGAAATTGCAACGTACTTTGCATACCATGTCAGCAGTTACAAAAATCAATTATACTGCCCTAATTTGGTGAAAAATATAAAGATAAATTAACAATACAAGATCATAAAAAAACAATGTGAAACGTTTTGAGAATAAAACAAACATAATGAACTAAACATGATAAATTAATAAAAATAAATCATTCTAAACAAATATAACTTGTCCAACAAAAAAATTTAATTCTTCCTTGCAACACCATTTTTAGTTATTTGTTCCTACACTCCAGCTAGCAGACTATATTTAAAGTGTTATTAGTTATTGGTTAAGTGCTTTTGTAGATTTACAAAAATGTCTAAGAATTTAGTAATTGATCCATTTAATTTGTTAAATAAGGCATTTTAACCACTTACACATGATCAATTTAGCATACAATTTGATAATTATCTATGTATTCGTCTTATTCATTCAATTTTAATCTTTTTACCTTACATTGATCATTCTTTCCCATCTAAATACTTACCCTTTAATAGTTGACTTTATTTAAATACTTCATTTGTTGAATAATTTAGAATTTTACATAATAAATAATTAAAATTGGCCTATGAATGTATAGATTTAAACCGATCTATGAGTTTCCGGTGGATGAAGAGGAAAATAGTAATATCACCCTTCAACCTCACACCATCAAGAAGAGTTTGTACAAATAGAAGAAGTGAACTGCTAAATTGGCAAGGACAAAGAACATAATGTAAAAGTAAAGTTGGCACTATACCTTCCTCGATCCTCCAAATAGGAGGCAACCACAACTGTTTTTATGTTCTCAGGGATGAATATGGATAAGGCAATCTTGGAACTTATGTTTTCATAACATTGATTTCTGCTGCACATTTCTTATATTCTCAAACCTGAAAAAAATAATGAAGGCAAATATCAACTATTCAACAAAAGAGTGAAAAACAACCATTAGTTTAACCTGCAAGTTTTGTGTAACTTTCATCAACAAATTGTATATCAAGAAGCTTTAGCATGACAAAATCACCTGCCATTCAGTGAAAGAGTAAAAAGCTAACCATTAATTTAAGAAAACGAAATAAACACTATGGCAAATGCTGGAGGTAATAGTTCACAAGTGTTCACTTACACAACAAATATTATTGTTTTATATTAGACTTGTAAGGAGCTATAAAGTCAAGAAAAAAAAACCTCTTTACCAAGAGCTTTCCATCTCAACAAAGAAGGAGAATGCATGGGCGACAGAGCCAAATGCATCTATAAAGGAACAACATTTTGATAACACTATTTTGTGTGATTCATAATATTCTCATTAAGGAGTTTCATCCAACACTTGATGTTTGTGTAAAAACAAATCAAACCTAACCATAAATGGAGAAATGAATCAAATATGGTACAAAAAACATTTAAACTTAACAAAGAACGATGAATGGAATCCAAAAAAATATATGTTATAATCATGCGATGTTTAATTACAAGTAACTATAAACAATCTAGAACTGGTAGAGGAACACACAACTTGATATCAGGAAACACTAATAAATCTCGTTTGAGATCTTTAATTTCACATTGTTTTTTATGAAAAAATTTGCAATTTCTCTACATAATTGCACAATCTAGTGTGAACCAAATCACGTCATTGGAGGTGCACCTCCAAATGATATTGCTATTTAATTTCTATCGAATCAGAACAAACAATTAAGAAATTGTAAATCCAATTACATAAAAGTATATACATGTTTCTTTGAGGAATTTCATCAAACACTTGGTGTTCATCTTAAAAACAAGGAAATCCAACGAGAGAAAATCATTTTTATCGGGTTATATCTAACTAGAAGAGTGATAGTTTAATAGAATAAATTTTAGATTTCTGTAAGGCCATATAGTTGATTACCTTAACAAGGGGAATGATGAAATCCAACAACAATTACACATTTACACACAACGAGAAGAGAAATTTTGAAATCAGGATGGTTCTGATGGAGATGTTTTCGATTACTGATGTGTAGTATTGGATGAGCCAATCGCAATGTAGTAATGGAGAGCAAATTTCATGATCTCATTTGATATGGAAGTTCTGATTTTAGTAGACTGAGTTGTAATGGAAAAAAAAGGTAATACTCAAAATCGAGGGCAACAAAAATTTAGCGGAAGTCAAATTTTGATTAATTTGAATTAAGTTTTGGTGGTAAGTACAGAGGGGGAATTAAAATTTGGAGGGATTTTAGTTTATGAATATTTTTTTTGTTATCAATGGCACAATATAAAATATGACACTGAAACAGTGGCACAACAAAATATATGTCATTAAAAGTTTGTGCCACTATAAATTATGAAATGTTACCTTGGCATTCAAAGAATTTGGAGTTCAATGGATATTGAACTCTTCAATGAATTTTTTTTTTTTTAATTTTTAGATATATACTATAAATTAGCTTTTATAATATTCTATTGAATTTTGTAAAATTCAATGCATTTTAAGAAAAAATATAAAGTTGTATGGATTATAAAATATGATATTTTAATCCATTAAATTCTATAGAATTTCTCTAAATCATAATAGATTTAGTGGTTAAATGGAATCAAATTCTAAGAATTTAATGGTCGTTTTAGTCCAATTTCTTTTTTCTTTATGCCGAAAAAAAAGTAAAATATTCACCATACGTAAGTTACAAAACTCTTTTTTCTTTATGCTGATAAGTAATACTAATAAAAATAAAAATATACTAGCATCAACAAGATAACTATAGCACCTCAGAAATTTGTCATTCCCAACATTCAATTATTAAGCCTATACAACGAAGCTTGGGGAGATACGTTATAGGGGATGATTGAAATTGGAAACCGTAAAACGGTTCATTTATCTCTTCCGATGGAAACAGATGCAGGGTTTCTTAGAGCAGAGCAATCGATGAACTTCTTTCACTCCATCTAACCTACTTCTGCTACGTTAACGTAAATCTTTAATAGAAGTCATAGTGAGAGAGATACCTTAGAATCATTAGTAACGAAGTTGTCTCTTCCAATTTCGTGAGGTTAGAAATGGAATTATCTTCGAGTTACAACGTTAATGTTAGACAAACATGCTATATTCCTGGTGCAATGTTTGGTTCATTTTCATTCATCAACATTTTTTCTGGAAAAGAGGTTGTAGATGCTGAAAATGACATGCAAAACATGATTGAGGTTGCGGTTACTTTGCGGATACTGCAGTTAATCTGTAAAGGTATGAAACTATGTATCTAAAAACTACTTAAGGTGTGATAGAGAACATCGTTTCTTATAATATCCAAGCTAACAAGTTGTGAACTTGTTCCATTCTGTTACAGAATGTGCGTCATCAAAGCATAAGATTAGCATTGCCGTGTTATCTCCATTCCCTGCTCAAGTTCAATGTCTGCAACAGAAAGTTGAAATGCACTACGAAAACAATAATCTTTTAAATGTAAAAGTCGGGTTTTTTCAAGATTATGAGGGCGCAGAAGATGATGTTACGATAATATCAACAGTTGGAGCTGATGGAGATGAATTCAACGAGCTCAAGAGAAGTCGACAACTGAATACTAATGACTATTTCAAATCGAAAAGGTGTGGGATCTATGAGCGCATATTTAAATATTTTTCTTCCTTTTCTGATAACTGTTGTTGGAGTATATATACTGATTGCATGACATTAACATTCTGATACTTTTTCAGACGCTGTGTATGGATTCTAGGAGATGAAAGAGCGCTCCTGAAGGGAGGGTCATACTGGGAACCATTAATTCTCGAGGCTAAGGCTCGTCAATGTTTCTTTCTAGCAGATGAACACAAGGAGCTCGCAAAGGTCATAGTCGAAGTCAAGAAAGATCTTCATGAGCTAGATGAGTTACTTATTGGGGAGTCTTCACTCTTCCAAAATACCACATGGAAGGTAATTCAGCTTTCTTGTTAGTTCAATTTGGTAAGTACCAAAGTTTTCCTGTAAGTAATTCTATATATATCATTAGAAGATCATTCAACAAATCTAATTCTATATATATAGATATGTTGTTGTGTACCTTTAGTTCACCATGCATTCAACTTTCATTGTCTAGGTTTTCTTTAGCAGCAAGTTTATAACATCATTTTCAAACATTGAGTCATTGGAGACCAAAAAACTAGTACTTCTGATGCTGCTAAAGCTTTCTACTGGTTGGAGGCCGAAAAGGAGTTCGACTACAGCTTCTGTTAGTGGAAGCCCATATTCTGAACTTATGAGAGAATTCAAAGTTAAAGGATTGCATCTTCTATGTACCATAGACATTGTCAAGGATTCACATTATGTCCAAGCCTTGAAGGTTTGGGATATACTGCCCTTTCTTGAGATCACAGAGTTAGTAAAACGATTAGAACGAATCATCAAGATGTATACTCAGGAGTATATTAACTATTGCAAGGCAAGATGTAGTCAAAGGTATGAAAAATATCATTGTTACTTTCATCAAATTAATCTGTTATACGATTACAAACTTTCTAATTATTTTTTTTTAATTCCCAGGGGTTCTGAGTTCCCGTTGAACTGGCCTTTGACTACTGAAATTATTCAGTATAAATTTCAGAATTCGAATTCTTGTGAGGAAATGTTTATGGATGAAGGTGTTGAAAATGTGAAGGTGCGTGAATGTTTGACACTAATGAAGTTCTACCAGTTTTCACATGGTGTAGTAAATGGTATGATATCTGGATGTGATGGTGGGGTTCTTGGGCTTCCTATTGAGCTCACTGAACAAGAAAAGGATGTTGTTTCTTTTGACAAAAGCAGCTTCATTCTTGGAAGATCTGGAACTGGAAAAACTACAGTGTTAACTACGAAATTATTCAGAAAGGAACAGCTTCACCATTTAGCATGTGAAGGATTTCATGAAAACATGGAAATCAATGAGGAGGTGAAGCAAGATGTGCTACATCAACTTTTTGTTACTCTGAGTCCAAGACTTTGCCATGCAGTGAAGCAACAAGTTGGTGAATTTAATAGGTATGTATGTCCATTTGTATGAAAATAGTAACAACCTTTAATTTAATTAAGTTATGTCATCTTAGATTTGTTTGTTTGCTTATACTCTTAAATGAAATATGAGAAGAAGTTTTTTAACATCAGTACTTTACTTCAACTACCAATCCAAACTGGCTTTAATGAAGTTACTTTTGGTGTAATTACACCACTAAGATGAGTATAAGATGAATATAATGCGTCTCTGATGATGACTTTTTGAAATATCCAGATTGACATGTGGGGGTAGTTCATCATCCAAAAGCAGCTCAGGGGTTACTGATGACATTGATAAAATGATGTTGTCTGAAAATATTCCAGATCACTTTATTCATCTTCCTCAAAACAAATATCCACTTATCATAACATTCCACAGATTCCTACTAATGCTTGATGGAACAGTTGGTAGATCATACTTTGAGAGATTTCCTTGTGTTAGGAAGCTTCTTTGTGGCAATAACACAAGTAACTCAAGACTCAGTGTTTTGGAACAATATATGAGGTTAAAGGATGTTACTTATGAGAGATTTTGTTCACTTTACTGGCATCACTTCAACAATAAGCTGAGAAAAAGTTTTGACACCTCCACAGTTTATACTGAAATAATGTCTGTTATAAAGGGTGGATTAATGGCAGGAAAGGCTCCCAATGGGATCCTCTCTAGAGAAGATTATGTTGCTCTTTGTGATGCCCGAACTTCCATTTTGGATGCACACAAGAGAGAAATGATCTATGCCATATTTGTTCAGTATGAGAAGATAAAACTGGAAAAAGAAAATTTTGATTTGGCTGATTTAGTGAATGATCTTCATCGAAGGCTTGAATTTGAAGGGTACAAGGGAGATTCTATGGATTATGTATATATTGATGAAGTTCAAGATCTTACAATGAGGCAGATTTTGCTTTTCAAATACGTTTGTACAAATGTTCAAGAGGGCTATGCTTTTTGTGGAGATACAGCACAGGCCATAGCAAAGGGTATTGGATTCAGATTCGAAGATATAAGGTTGTTGTTTTTTAGCCACTTCCTTTTGGGTTCAGAAAAGGGAACAATGTCAAGAATATTTCAATTAAGCCAGAACTTTCGCACACATACTGGAGTTTTAAATTTGGCCC